>NW_024350319.1:17935734-18103089 GCF_902729225.1 Pteropus medius | reverse complement strand
CACTCCTATGTTTATTTTTCTCATCCAATGAAGGCAAAAGGAAATTGTTCACCAAGGAAAAGCTGTACTATACATAAAAACGAGTTAATCTTTGTAAATAGATAATTCGGCATTATTTTGCTTAGAACCTCATATTTTCAAAAATCCAATTCTTAAAATGGATTGAATTGAATTTGTCTCATTAGAACATTTTTTTAAAGCATCAGACATAAAAGAGAAGTGGCTGGAAAATTTCAAATGTGTTTTTGGCTGATACAGTGAGGAAGAGGACAGATCCTTACCTTTTTGTTACTAGAACGAGGAAAGAGAATAGTTCCATTGTCCATTACATTCAACAGAAAGGGAAGAAGGATGAATGGACCTGTAAAGAAGTATAAGCATTTAATAAAAAGTCCCTTGAAAAAAATCATTTCAATAAATGGAGTCACAGTTAAGGAATTCATGTTCAGGGTTTAGAACTCAGAGTTCAAATATTACATAATATGTTTTGGATTGAATCATTTGCGGGAGGGGGTTGTTTTCCACAATAAATAAACACAACTAAACTCACTGTTTCAGTGGCTTTCTCTTTGGTGAACAGCTCAAGCTTTAGGGTTAGGCTTGGATTCAAATCATGACTCTCTTCCTTACTATCTGGGAGGCATTGGACAAATCAAACTCTCTACACTTCAGTTTCCTAGTCTTTAAAACTGAAATAATAATAGTACCTATTTCCTTATGTTGCTAGGAGAATCAAATAAGGTAATGCACATAAAGTACTTACCCCAATGTCTGCCACACAGTAATACTCAATGAATGTTAGCTATTTTTCCCATTATGGTCGTTCTTTTTATTATAATTTCAGAATATGCAACAGCACAATTCCACACTTAAAGGGAAGAGCATATACTTTCTTTCACTCTGTTCTCAAGCACTTTGTTACAACTGGACTATATCGTGTTTCTCAAATAGCCAGCCAAAGCAGGCCTCGACTAGTTTTTAAGACTCTTACAAATGTTGGAAGGAGTACCCAGGGTCTGCCACTGAGTATCCAGGAGACTGCTGGGGAGCACATAAGGCAGCTGTCTATTTTCAGTCCCCTTATTCTAGCGACTCTACCACTACCCAGTTCTTGGTCATATCCCCAAACCATGCAGTGCTCAGGGGCCACCCCTCAAGCATAAAGCCGTTACAAAAGATCACTACTAACTAAATGATAGCTGCCCCATAGGCTATAAACACTCAAAATTGGGAAATCAGATAAATATTTCTGATAATTTGTCAGAATTTAAAAGATGTCCTTTTTAAAGGCCTAATGTGTGGTCAAACAGTGTACTCATGAATATTTTGCTCTTGAGCCCACATTCAACTAATATTCATGTTATCAGAAGTAAATATCTTTCTCTTTACTGTAATGATAGGCCAAGAATCTAAGTTTGGGAAGCTGAAATCAGACTTGCACTATATCGCAGTAGTTCTTGGCAAAGCCTTCTGCTGTTTTAATTTTAACCAATTAGAAGAGCCAATCTTCTTTTTGTTCAGAAATGTATTAAAAGATATCACATTCAAAAGCTGGACATGCCTGCAATTAATTACTGGTGTCCAGCTAAAGGTCTACCATTGGCTATTGCCATGACAACCTTTAGAAGGCCTTGGCCCACCTGTTGCAAGATAGATACCACATTAGGCAGTTGGTTCTTGCACTTGGCCTCCCTCTGGCCTATGGGGAATTTGTACTAATTAGAATTAGTTGTCCTTCTGTAGTCCAGCTCCTGACACAAATTGCATTCTGTAGCTTTTTGTTCCACTTGAGTTCACAGACAAAATAGCCCAAGCCATGTTTGAAATGAAGCAAGGCAATATAAAAGGATTTTATGTAATTGGCTAATATACTTTAACATTTTAACTAATATTTTCAGTGTTGATCTTGAGAGGAAGCTTCTTTGCTTTTTTCTCCTTTTATTCAATAGTTGTTTATGATCATACAGCTCGTAATTTTAATATGGCTTGTTTGAGTCTCGTTAACCCATTGTCAGGCTCAACTGCAAATAGAACAAAACAAGTGACCTTTAAAAATGATACTTTGAAATAGTCCCATGGTGATGGTGAGGAGAAGCACAAACAGCAAAGAAAACAAAAGGAGCCTTTCTCACGTCTCATTAAAGAAAAACTTGATTGGAAACAAGAACCACGGAAGAAGAACCATAATGAAATAGAAAAGCCAAGAAATGAAAGAAATTATTAGGATGTTAGCACGTGCAGCTTTGCCAGAAAGAGTGGTCCACAAACTCTACAAGATCCAACAGGACACAGTTACAGGCCCCACAAAAAGAGACGTAAAAGAGAAAAACACTTCAATGCTCCCCAGGTAAGACTAACTTTTAATATCTCAGGATATTAGGAGTGAAGTAAGGAGATGCCACAAATGCTGGACCTTATGCAGCATTTTCCCACACAGAAGAAGATGAGGGTGTTGGCAGTGGAACACTGTCATCTAAGAAGTTAAGTCTATGTGGTCTTTGCAATTTCAGTGGTGTCATTGTAGTTATTTCTAGAAAGAGTAAAATTCCAAAACACAAAATAAAATTTATGGCCTACAGAATTCCATTAGATTTTCCCAGGGCTGAAGGAGCCTGGAAGCCTCAGTTTCCTCAGCTCACTTTCATTATGAACTGGAAATCAGACTTGATTCTTATTTCACTTTTCCTGTCTAGGTGCCTAAATTTCCAAGAACTCATGAGACAAATGGCGTCATGATTTTTATTAACTTCCTTTCTCCACAAGAAATTTTCTATGTAAAGAATTTTAATCTTTTCATAAACAAGTAAGATACAGCTAAAAGAGGGTTCCTTTCACAACAGATGCGTTCTTAGTTGGGGAAGAAGGTTGCAAAACCACCATTTTCTTGCTCATGAAAGGGGAAATGTAAGTAGTTTCAAAATAAAATCTATTATACACATCCTAAATTCATTCTCCAAGCTACAATATCAAACTCATATTGTTCAGAATGGGACTGAGGCCAAGAACAAATATCTCTCTTCCTCTCCCTGACTTTTAATCTGAATTTTGAAATGATAAGAGGTACTTTAAAATTCTTAAAATAGATGGATTTAGGAATGTCTGAGCCAAGGTAGTGCTCATAGATAAGCCAGAACTGCCTTCGTCAGTGTATTAAATGGAAAATGTATAAAATGTGCAATGTGCAAGAAAAATCACTAAAATGTCCAAAGAAATTTTAAACCCTCAATTTAACTGAGAAAATTACCTATTTTTCAATCTTTTGTATTCTATTTTAAAATACTGTAAAACTACTTGGGAACAACTAGAAAGCCATGCATTAGAACACAAGGAACTTCCAAATGAAAATGCCAATGTGTTTATCAAAAAACAGATCTCTCCACACTTTCTATGTGTTGAGGATTTTTAAGTTTATTTATTTGTTTATAAGACTCTCTTTTTCTTTGAGCCACCAGGAAGGAAGCAAAAAAAGTTTTTTCACTAGAGCATCCATAACAGAAAACATCAGTAATAATAATAATATAAATGAATTGTTAACCACAAAACATAGTACAGACCACATCACACCCCCAGTTGAGTAGGCCAGAGTAGTTAATTGACTTGCCTGCATGAACGAGCTGAACAATGCACAGAAACTTTTTCATTGGCTTACCAGAGTATAAAATGGGCAACCCTGAAAGGTATTTCAGCAGATCCAAATGCTTTTATGAATAGTTGCTCCCTAAGGATGGAGTTTTCATAGGGAAGATGCAGAGCTAGCTAGTCCCTCTCTAATATTCTCTGTGCTAATGAAACTACTTCAGAAATCAACTCACATTTATATTGAGATTTATCCCAGGAACCACCTCTTCCAGCAAGCCTTTTCTGGTCCTACCACTTGTTCCCACATTGCCTTCTGTGTTATCCCGTGGCAACATGTGCCTGCCCCTAGCTTACCTCATCCCTTTTCTGTTGGCATTCTCTCCAATCTACAGGTTTCCAAAGCAAAGTAACTTGATTCTCCCATGAACACCAAGTAAGACACAGAAACTAGTTTTACAAAAAGAGAGCTGAAAGAATGTCCATACCAATGTTCTATAATCTTTTGTTTATGTGCCTGCCTCTCCCACTGGTCCGTGTTGAAAGACAAAATGTGGGTTCCCCTAATACCTACCAGCATGCCTGGCACATAGTAGATGCTTAAGTACTGTTCAATGAATGAATGAATGAATTTCATTATATTCTGACCATGGTAAAATAGCAGTAAGGCTTGACATTTACCTTTACTCTACCTGCTTCACAACTTGGGTGGAACAAGGCCAATTCAGAGGTTTAGCATTTTAGTGAAGAATTTCTGCTTTGGGAAAATGCTACCAACAGCCAATTCTTCAAAGAAGTTATGCCCATCCAGACGATAAAGTGTTTAAATTAACAAATAATATGTTCCCTTTTAGTCTTGACAGAACTCATTGCTCTTTTTCCTATCTGAGATCTCTTGGCTTCTGAAGGAACCAGAAAGAGGGAGATGAAGGGTTGTTTGCAAAGCCCAAGAGAGAAACAGTGGTAAACAGAGGGAGGTCTGAGGCCTCTGTGGTGACTGACGGAGATTTGTCTGGACATCAAAGCAACAAACTTTATTCTCAGGCTTGATTGCTCATGGTAGCCTGAGAATTTTCTTCCACTTCCAGAACAGTGGATCTCAACTGTGATGTAACATTGGAAAAAACCCAGGCCCTTAAGCCAAAAGTCACTTTTGTGGTAATTTCAGGCTGCAAACTGCTAAACCTATCACAATGACTTCTTAATGTTTGCTTGTAACATTCCAGGGGCCTGGAACACCCGTAGAGTAAAAATCGAAGGAAAGATGAGCCTCCTTGTGATTGATAGGTAGTTCTAAGGTCTGATGTCCCTCCACATAGTTAATCTTTTTGATATGACTTTTTTTCTCATTTCTTTATTTTTCAGTCATCCTCTGAAAAATCATCGGTTACAAAAGGCTCCAAAGCTAGTGTAAAGGAGAGAATAAAATCATTTATCAAAATTGTATGAATTTGTAATTCGTAATAGGCAAGAGGCAATTTAAGGAAATAGTTTTTTTTACCATTGACACCGCTGTCAAAAGAAATGTGGGAAGATAATTATAGTAATTAACAAGAGTGTTAATTTTACTTTGTTATGAGATAAAGTTCAGTTTGATTTCTGATTAAGAGATCAATACCAGATGCTTTGTCTTCACAGCTGTTGATCATTATATATTCAGACTAGGGATACATATCAGTTTCTCAATTATTGATTTTCACTAGGAAAGCACTGTATCAACACACAGGTTCTTCAGCCATATCCTCTTTCTTCCCAATCTCTAATCCATGGTTCCTTTACCTACTCAGCAAAGAAGATTTACGTTACATTCTACTAAGCCAAACACAAAAGTGCTAGGTCCCAAATATACTTCTCAGATGAAAGTGTTAGCTTTCTTGCTGGAAAATAATGTTCCTTGAAGAGCTCCTGGGCCTGAACACTATTTGATTATGATTTTTCTAAAATCACATGATCCAGCAACAAATGAAATTCCTCTAGAAAACAAACCTCAGGAGTAATTATAGCCTCCAAGTCAGAGTTTAATAATCATGTGGTCAGTAGAGGAATCGGTGTTTTGTAAGACTGATAAGTTTCAAGCTGAAGGGGCATGCATGAACACACATCTGTCTGTTGGGGAATTCTTGGCATAAGCTTAGCCTGCAATGAGGGTCCAAAAACATTATAAATGGGGCAGAAGAAAATAAACATACTGCATTTCTTTAGTAATTGGAGCAATTAGATAACCTCGTTCTTGGATGCTTTTAGCATTCCTCATTAAGGTTGACTACATTTATGAACATTTTGTGCCAACCGTACCTTTAGAAAAGGAAGAAGATAAATGAAAGACTTTAGTTATCAAAGCTTGATTGGGAGGTGAGAAACGTGCCATAGCTGTGGAGGCCCATGTCTCTCTTCTGGTACCACATCAAAATAGACTGTGATTGAATCTGTACTTTGTGAGATACTAGGTAATCTTGAGTAAGTTACACCCATCTCTTGGCTCAGTTTCCTTTTGAAGAAATTGAGGTGTAGGGAAGATGACCACTAGAGTGTTTTCAGCTCTGAAATTCAGTGAATTCATGATCTTTATCAGATTCAAGATTGACAGCAGCTAACTTCACAAAGACAAAGAATTGACTGCTTTTCTCCAAACAATACACTAAGCTTTCTAGTCAAGTGTTTATACAATCTGTAATTGTTGTTGTTTAGGTGGAAGGAGAAAATAAAAATTAAAAAAAAAAGAATATCACTTCATCAGTTAGCTATTGCTATATAACAAATCATACCAAAACTCAGTCAGTTCAAACTTATTTTTCGTAAGTTTATGAATCAGCTGGATAACTGGCTGATCTGGGCCAGACTCAGCATACCTTAGCAGGGCATACTCATGCATTTGTGTTTAACTGGTGAGATGGCTGAGGACTGCTGGTATAGGCTAGCCTTCCTCACATATTTGGCATTTGGCTGACTATCAGCTGGGGAGACAAAGCCATGGGTCTCTCATCATCCACCAAGCTAGATCTGGTTAGTTTTTCTTAAGATATAGGCTCAGAATTGACATGCTATCACTTCTGCCATATTCTATTGGCCAAAGCAAGTCACAAGGCCAGCTCAGATCCCAGGATTTGGGAAATAAGATCTATTTGTTGATGGGAGGAGCTACGAGGACATATAGCAAACAAAGGTCGTGGCAGGGAAGGGTGAAGAATCGCAGTCATTTTTTGCAATCGATCTACCACAGTCACAAATAATGTTTTGCTGGTTGTGAGAATATAGTGATGATTAAGATCCAATCATTTCTTCCAAGATATTACAGTTTAGAGTGAGGGAAAAACTAGACACAGCTAATTAGAATGGGATGTAATAAATATTATAACAGCGAAGGTAGTATGGGACCTCGATGTGGAGCAACTTCTGCTGAAGAGACTCAGGGAAAACTTCTCAGAGGTGATGACCTTTGAGCCAAGTCTTGCTCAGGGCTGGCTCCCAGCGCCTGACATAGTTCCTGGCTTACAGTAAGCACTCAGTAAATATTTGATGAATAAATAAATGAAGAATAAGAAGGAGTTGACATAAAGAGAATGAAAAGAAAATTATTTCGAGAAGAACCAGCACAAGGTGTGAAAAAAGGACTGACATTTCATCTCTAAAAATATTTATTTTTTCAACAAATATTTGCTAAATGTCCACTATGTGTTAGACACTATGGGTAAGGAAAATGAATCCCGAAACGAGTACCTTTACTCATTCTCTCTTTAGTGCGAGAGAGAATATGCCTGCCTCCTCTAACTCCTATGGCCTACTCACATAAACACCACCACTGCTACAATTTGCCATGTGATAAAATCAATAGCAGTGAACTCAGTGATGATGTGACCCAATGGCATCTGCTGGGCTGTTGAAATCTATAAGCTCAAACCTCGAGATGCACTCATTTGATAGTGACCAAATCCCTGGTTACTATCTCATCAGAAGCCCTTATTTTTATTCCTTGTCCAAAGAGAGTAAAATGCTCAAAAAAGGTGCAATAAATAAGTAATGTTACTCTTTGGAATTTCAGACTCTCTTGGAGTACTTTCTAGGTTTTATAGAAAACATATTTTGGTCCTGGGACATGTATAGGCCTGGCATAATTTTTGCAAGTCTAAGTATGTCCGTGCTCTTCTAAGTGGTGTGAGCTGGGTCAAGCTCCATTCTTTCTGATCTACCCCATATTTTTGAAGGCTGGTTGTCAAAGCAATGATACCATAAGAGATTTTCAGGATGTTTGTCTGGTTTAAGGACCTTTGTCAGTGGATGCCAAAATCCTGTAACTTGGGACTTCTCCATGTGTGTAACACCCATCCGAAGTGCCAAGCTCATGAACTCTTATCAAATACCCTCAGAGTAACCTATAAAAGCATAAATAGAATACTAAAAAATTAAATGTCCCTATATTTGTCTGCTTGAATTCTATTAGGCTTATCTTGACATCTTTTAAGGGCTACAGATGTAAGCTTATTTCCATGGGTTGAAATAAAGCTCTCCATTCTTTCTACTTGACATGGTAATACTGAATAGATATCTATGATATTCAAATACTTAACAACCAGTAGGTTATAGGTATTATCCAATCAGAATGGATATATGGAGACTCCGGTCATTAATGCCAGTCGTTAACCTTTAGTTTTTAGGTGGCGGGGAGTTCTGGAAAAGGCATGAGGATGCTCTGGTAGCCAGTCTGGTATGGGTAAGGGAAGTGCTTTTGGAGCTCCTGGCTGCTGTTCATGACCAATCGTTATAATGTGACTCGAGGCACATAACTGGTCCACATCTGATGAATATCTGTCTCTCTCATTATGATCAGTCATGGTCAAGTTCATTATAACATATTTTAAGACTGCTGATTTCTAACATTTAAGGATAAGAGTGATGTTAACCATGTACAAACTGATAAATTTGTTTTGCCTTTATTTCAAGAAAAACCTACAGCCAATCTTTTTAGTTGTAGGGAAGAAATTATGCATTTAAGAAGACCAGGATGGCGAAACAACTGCCAAGCAAATGTAAAAACAGATCTTGCTTTGGGGTTAGCAGTATTAACATTTTCTTTCCTCCTCCTTCCATCTCTCCCCTGATTCTCTCAACCCAATTGTCATTAACGTGTGTGACTAGAGGTCTGGAAGTTTGAGCTCTAGCAGTGTAGGCTTGTTGGAAAGAACTCGTGAAAAACAACCCAAGATCCAGCGTCAGAGGGCGCCCTGGGCTTCATGTCCATGTTGTTGTTTTTCTGGTCTTTAAAGGCAAATTCTTTACTAATGCAGTAAGACTGGAACTTGATAAACAGAAAAAAAAGAAGTTATTTTAAACACCATAATGATAATAGTTTAATCAAATGTGATTTGCTTTTAATAACTTTATTGGCCTTTTCATTTTGAAAAGTAGCCATGTGAATGGTTTGCTTTTGCATTTTTAACAAGAGAGGAAATAAATGATCCTGATTGTAGGAGCAGAAGACTAATGATGCTTATTCCCACACTCTTTGTTTTATGGAACTAAGTCAGCAGACCCTGCCATTACAAGCAATTGGCCTAAAACTCCAGTCTTGATAAAGCCATTGGCAGCACTGGGCCTGGTGCTTTTTTTGAACCTTGAGGGCATCCACCAACCAGATCAATAGTCACTAACATTCACACTGTGCCTAATTGTTGACAGAGCATTTTCACTAACATGGCTCCTTTAAATCATCTCTACAAGAGAACATCCAAACCTATAGAAACGCTTTATAAGACTTTATGTGGGCCAAATTTTTGAGAACATGCCCAGAAGCAAGACCTCGATGGACTGAGAAAATGCTCCAGAGCACGGCAGATTTGCAGTTCCTTTAATACATTTAGAATCAAAGGAGAAAACATAAGGAAGGTACGTACAATCCATTGGTGATAGATTAAGAAGGTGGTAGAAAGCAACGTGGAGATGTCTCTAGGCTTAGATAAAAGCAAAATGGAGAAACACATACTTCTTAGTAGATATAGGATAGTTAATAATTAACATTTACAGGACAGAAATGGCATGAAATAAGAAAACAGTGAGGACTTCTGTGGTCTGTTGCTCTGGTGGTCTTAAGCTCTGGTGTCTGTGGTTGTGCCTTCAGGGGATCTAGGAAAGAAAATTACTCTGACATTTCAAAGATATGTTATCTCAGATGCATAAGAACAATGGACAAGTCTCACTTAAGGTAAAATTTGACCTTTGCTAGGGAAGCTATAAGCCTGGGACATGACTACCTGCTATGAACTGCCTGATTAGGAATTTGTGATCAGACTATCCTGTGTGGTCACTTTTAGTCACTGAGCTTGTCAGGTCTGCCTTGTGCACCCCCCACCCCCACCCCCTGGCAAACTTGTTAGGTTTATTACACAACTTCTTTTTTATTTACAGCTATACGACTCCTATTTCACAGATGAGACACTTGGAGTAAATCTGACTTGCCCAATGTCACACTTATAAGTGAGTGGTGGGACTGGGACTTGAACCCTGTATTTCTATCTCCATATTCAAGCTCCCACCTCTGCACCATGGTGGGTGGTGCGTTAATATAAATAGCTTAGGTGGCCCAAGCCATAATTGTGAACAGAACTGAATTCTATTCATTCCTAAATCATACCCTCTCTTATCACGGACCATCAGAGAAAGAAAATATAAATTAATAAACAAGTCATCATTAAACCTGCAAGCTGCTGGGTGAATGGACTTTGCCAGGATACTGAGTTGGAATGGTTCACATTAGAAAATTTCATTTACTCACACCTAAGGGCCTCTCTAATTTAAGGGGTTTATGATGGTAGAAGTGCCTATGCTACCTCCTGCAACAAGGAGAATATTGTTTCGACACGATCTGTGAATACAGGACTGGGCTATCATTAAAGCGTTTGTGGGTTGTTAAATAACTTTCATTCTGCTGGAACCCTAAGCTCACGGAATGAATTGTCCATATTTTATACTTACCCTTATTTATAAAACTTGCTTTACCAACAGTAAACTTTTTAAACAAACTTGATGTTGTTGTGAATTCCAGAGAGTCAAGCCACATTCCAAATCGAAAGAACCACAGACTGGTGAAATTTGGTGAAAATGCCAGAACACAGTCTTGATTCCTTAACATTGATTACTAAACACAGGCCTGCGGCAAGGCAGGAACTGGGGCAAAGGTAGAAAATAGAAGGGAACATAAGTTACAATGGATCACTCTCACAGTCTCCTAAAACCTGCTTTGAGAAAGAAAAAGGTGACTAGTAAGTTTATTTATGCTTTTTAAAAAGCACTGCCAATCCCAATTTATCAGTTACTGTCTTGTGACAATTTATTCATTGTTCACTGTTAGAAGCCAGAAGTTACATAGAAATGCATGATTGGTGATAGCTTCTCTATTTCAATATGGTATAATAGAGATAACACAGTGCCCAAAAGCTCTGCAGCTGACTTTTTGTCTGCTTTGTCTCTTTTCATTACTCTATCGGAATCTTCATTTAATATAATCCAAAAAAGCAAGGTAATTGCTTCACTTATCGGTTATCATCGCTCTCGCATACTTATCGTGTCAAAATTATTTATGTGGATAGGCCAGGTTGATCTTGCTGCATTCAGAAGCTTAAAATTTGAATAACTGTTCTGCCAGTTAGGTTATCAAAATTGCGGCATAAGCAATGAGCTTCTCTTTTCTGGATGTTGGAGTAGGGAAAAGGGATAACCTCTGAAGTGTACAGGTAGGAAAGGGAGCCCGGGCTAGGGTGACATCAGAACCAGCTCTTTTGGCAAAACGAGAGAGGAAATGGCCACAGAATGAAGACAGCAGCTGGGATATTCATTGTGTCGCTCTCTGAAAAGTAAAGGAGAAATGAAGCCGATTGAACACTGCCTTTCGGTGTTTTTCCTCAACAACTGTCCACAGAATAACTAACACAATTATTCTGAAAAGGGAAGACAGACATTTTGACCTGAGTCTTTATATCTCCACTCCTCCCCTTGTACAACGTTCCACAGAGGACTGTTTCAATATGCATTTCCTACTTGTTAATCGTTTTTCAATTGTCAAATATTTTTTTGCTTTAAAGACATATGAGGCCAATGTAAAATGTGTCATGTTTTCAGTCTAGAAGTGAACATTTATTTCTATGGAATAATTTTTGTTAGATGAGTCTCGTTTTGAGGCATCTAAGACTCTTTTTCTTTTTCTCTTATGAATGTTGATGGTAAAAATAAATCAGCGTTGCAATTCCCAGCTGAACATCAGAAACTGTGGCTATATTAGCAGAGAATGGTTAAGTTAAAGTAAATTTTGATTTATTTGTGAGCTTTCATAGAAAGAGTCTCAGAACCAATGGGGACTTTTTATCCCAATTCTTCCAGAGCCACTAATCCTCTCTCAAAATACCTGTGGAATTTGAGTCATTCTGATACAGTGAGGTCTTCTCATATTCAGCCAGTCACTCTCATATCCAGTTATGGAATGACTAGAACTTACAGATGATCTTCTCATCATTGTCTTAAGACCATCTTGGGCTAAGTAATAAGTACTTTTAGTATTTTTCCAATTTGCTCAATGTGACAGATGATTCTTTTTAAACTTATTTACCCAGATCCTACCACACTAGTAGCTAAGACTTAATATTGATAAGAAAGTTTTATCTGGACTAATTTCAATTTTTTTTTTAATATATAGCTGATCCTTTATTGTAGCTTTAATTCCTCACTTATGATGGTGAGCTATGGGGCTGGAAATATGTGAAAGAGAGTACTAGGTTATATTTGTGTTTTTCTCTTGGTAAATTTTATTAAAATGAGGTGAAGAATACATGCTTAAAATTCAGGGTTTATGTGAATTCTCTAGAAGTTACTATTATTCTAGAAGTTACTATTATTCTAGAAGTTACTATTGTCTCCAGACTAAAGATGAGGTGGAGCTCATGATTTTTAAAGATCCTTCCTAACCTCCAAATTTGATTCTCATTTAAAAATCTTGCACAATTAGAATGTATTTGAAGAAAGGTTCACATGTGGGATAATACCCAATATCTCAGTGCTGAGGAGAATATCCGGTATCTAGTATGCCTTCAAATATCAGTTGGATGAATAAAAGAATGAATGAAGTCTTCTCCTAAGTTTTAAGATTCAAAACGCCACTCAACATTCAGCAAACATTGAGCACTTGTACCACCTAACGGGCCCTGTCTAAGGCTTGGCTCACGTGCCAATCCTTTATAGATTCTTCCCTGATCACTTAGAACATTATTTTCTGACTCCTCTAGTACTGATACATATTACCTTGTGTTGTGATTATGGATACACCTCTCTTACATCTTGTCTTATTCTGAAGTCAAGGACTTGAAGTCAGGAACTTTGTTTATATACTTTATTACCCCATAATGACCGATGAAGTATCTTATACGCATTAAATGTAAATAAAAATCTAATAAAAGAATGAACTGATTATTTCTCAACATTGTATGAGGCATTAAAACAAACCATCATCAAGGTACTTCTACCCTAACCTACATCTAATTCTTTTAACTCTTCATAATTTGAATAACTGTTCACCATTCATTATCATGCCCTTACCTGAAATCACAGTAAAGCATGGAGGACGGATTATTGATGATTATCTATTGAATGCTTACTTTGAAGATATGAGAAAAGTAAACTCCTTAAACCTGAAATTCAGCTTGCCTTTAATGCAAGTCCACTACATTGTTTACTCATTCATTTATTTGCTCACCAAATACATTTTTACCAATGGCAAGTCAGAGTGCAGCTGCTGGGACTGAGGAATGAATAATATTCTTTTCTGCCTCTGAAGAGTTTAAAGTACAGTGATGGAAAAAAAAACTATATAAAAAAATTATATAGTTTTATTCTCTATTTGCTACTTGCTAGTTGTGTAACCTTGGGTAACTTACGCACTTGCTCAGGGCCTCAGCTTTTTCAACTGGTTAAATAAAGATGATCATACTGAGGGCATGCCTTGTGATATAACTTTCATTTCATGATGCAGTCCTTCGTAGGTAGTAGGCACTCAACAAATGTTGGTTGTATTGGAATGTACAAAATATCAAGAGAGCATAAAAAACAGAGAACTAACTCAAAATGTAAGGCAAGAAAGGCTTCACAGGGTTCAGACTGGAAGGATGAATGGATAATTTGCAAGATAAAGAAGGGAAAGTAGTACATTCCAGCAGTGGGAACATTATATACAAAGGCCAGAGGTGTGAAAGCTCTCAGCAAATCTCAGTCAGTGAGTAATGCTGCTGAGGCCTCTGAGGGACTCCTCATCTTTTTCTTCTACCCAGTGATTCTCTAAATGGTTTTTCCCCACTCAAAAATGTGGGGATTCTTTTTTCTTTCTTAATTAAAACACTTTATATCATCACTTGTTTCATTTTATTTTGTTTTATTTTAAAACAATGACTTAGTTTATTGAAATCATTTGAATTTAATTTTAAATTCTATAGTAAAGCAGCTACTATTAGGTTTCAGTCATACATGCAAAATTTTAACATATAGATACATACATATCAAGGAAGGATTATTTACTATCTGAAAATCAACTGTTAATATTTTGAATTTAACATCATATGTCTGTGTAATTGGGAACATAAATGACAACACATATCTGGATAAAAATGGAGAAATATGACCAAAATCCAGATGTTCTGATTTATCTAGATGTTTGATAAGATATAGATTTAAATTCTAACAAAATGATAGCAATAAATAAATAAAAATCTAATATTTTTACATTAAAAACATTTATCCAATTTTAAATACTTAATGGTATGTTGATATGATATACGAATATATTTTTCCTCTACTCATTATTGCCATTACTGTATAAGACTGTCTAAAACTTATTTAGGTCAAGCTAATCAGTATGCACTGCTTTTCGCTCTATAAAAGGTCATTAATTCTCAAACAACTTTTTATTGCCTTTTAAAAATAGGTACTCTGTTGGCTTTTTCTCAGTAATCTGGGGTCCTGCCAATCCACCACAGATCTTCACATGTTATCATTCTTGGCTCTGTGATTACATCAATTATTTTCTTGGCAAATCCAAGGTAGAGTTGGTCAAGCTCAACTAACATAAAAATATGTAACACCCCAAAGTAAATCATAGGCCAATTCAAATTCTGGTTTAATTTTAATTTTTATCTTAGCCTTCTTAGTTTAAGAACATCTCTATAGTTACTTTGTTTTATGATCACGCACTTCTAAACACACATGAAAGTGCCAAGAGGCTCAGGGAACAATTTAGAATCATCCAAAGCCCTTAACACTATTAAATCCTACTTGATCTATGAAGAATAATTAGCAAGGTCTGGGGAACTTGTATGGGAATTTACCTATTTACAGTTAGGTCTGTCTGTTTGTGAACAGCCAGATGAGTATTAGCTAGGTTCAGATAAGCATTTAGAGCAATTTGAACACAACTATATAGTTTCTTAGTTCAAGAAGATGGACAGGACCAACACTGCCTTCTTTTCATTCTAAATTCCCACTGAAATGATGATATACATATAAAAAAGTAAATAAATCCTTGGCAGTATTTAAAACTAACCAGAAATAGGGAGGAGAAAGGGGGAGGACATTAACAGACCAGAAATTTTGATAAAGTCTTGGAAGATAGGAGGCAGATTGGACTATATTGTTAGATAAACTCCAGCAAAGTAAATCACAACTGAAAATACATACATAGCAAAGAAATATAGCAGAGGTGGAAATCACTTTTTTAAAAAGATCTCTGGAGAAACTACAAACAGGTATAGATAGAAGTTGCTAAGGGACAGCCATAAGGTTTTGTAACTGCAAGACTATCTTTAGAGCATCTGGACTCTCCTCTTTTTCCTCTGTATGTGGGTCAGTTGGTTTATTTGGCAGTTGTGGTGTCCCAAGCCTGTTAATTTACTAGGAAGAAAAAGCCACATGTCAATAGGGTTCATTCTTTGATACAGAGACTGAAAGGAGCTCTCCCATTTAGGACAGTAGCCTTTGGGTAAAATGGTTCATTTGACCTAAAAGGATATTCATGCCAGCTAACTAAACTAATAAATATATTTATTTATGTTCAAATATTTGTAATCAACCAAGGATTACCAGACATTTAAGAGAAACTAAGTAAAAGAAAAAGAAAGGCAAAGGTGAATAAATAAAATTGACCACAAAAGAGACAGTGATACTAGAAGAAATAAAAGAGAACATTAAAAGTTTCTAATTAGTATCTCAAAACTTTAAGGATATACTGTATTTGTAACATTAAAAGAGATTACTATGAGTTCTTAAATATAAAAATAAATACGATCATCTAAAAATAAACTGTGGACTGAACAATAGCAGAGAGAAGCAAAGACTAAATTTAATTTAGAAGGTGAAATGAATAAAAATTTCCGGAATGGAAAGAAAATATATGAATAAGAAATTATTTCAAGAAACATAAAGCCTTACTGTTCAAAATATAGTCTACACACCAGAAGGATCAGTATCATCTATCTCATTATAAATGCGGACTCATAGGCATCCCCCAGATTTACTGATTTATATGCATTAAAATTTGAGAAGCATTATATAAAACATAGATCCATAAGGCCCAAAATCTATCTAAAATGTGGTTTAGAAGAAAACAATATAAATAATGAAAGAGTTGAAATAACCAAAGAAATAACAAAAGAAAATAGAAAAAGAAAATTTCTTTAAACTAGAAAAATATCAACTCCAAACCTAGCAACCCCTATAGCACTAGATACATCTCTAAAATTTCACAACACTAAGCATGAATAGAAAAACCCTAAAAACTTTCAAAGAGAGAAAAAAAAATGATTACTCAAAAAAGTAACGATCACCAAACTGGCATTAATGTCTTATTCAACAACACAGGACATGAAAAGACTATAGAGCAACTTTAAACTTAGAATTCTATATCAAATGCAATTATAAAGTGTAAGTGAAGAATAACGTAATTTTTAGACATAAAAGAACTCAAAATTTACCTCTCGTTTACCTTTTCTAAAGAAACTATTATGAGAATATACTCCAGTAATAAGAAAAAATAATTTAAGGAAGAAGAATAAAAGGAACCTAAGGACAGTTTAATCTAATCCAGAGGTACAATGAAAGAAATCTCAGAATGAACAGTAGGCCAAAAGAGTAATGAGCATAAATTACAAGGAAACGAGAGGACTTCATGGAAAAAAATATTCGTATTAATTGTAGGTGGGTTGAGGATGGTAGTGTGCATAGAAAAACAGATAGATGTAAAAGAAAGTCATGGCGAAATATTAAGCAAGCTAAAATCTGACATTACTTTGAGCAATTATTGATATAATAGGTATAATATGTAACATTCATTTTATTTCTTTATCTTTATATTAATAATTAATAATTAATATTTATAGCATTTTATATACATTAATCCTTTGGTTTTTGGAACTATTTTGGATTGCACTGATTTCTCCATATGCCCAGTTATATATGGTTCTAGAGAAAGTAATATAGATATTTCGATATTTATATTTTTAAATCAAACTATAGACAATTCACGAAATACATTAGATATAGAACTGAAATGTAAATGGTATGCATGTAATGATACTGATGTGTAAGTGTAATTTATTAAAATAGTGATGTTTACATATAAATTGCTTTAAACTCTAAAATTGTAAAAGTCACCAGGGAGAAAAAAATGGAGAAAGAAGTGCAGGTGCACCGATTTCTTCACTTCACTTAGTATGGGGGAAAATAGAACCAATCTAAAGTTGATGATTGCAAAATGTAGGTTACTATCAGGTAGTAAAGCTAACCAATAGAAAAACTAAGACAAACAACAATAGCAATACCAAAAAAGAAGGGAAAAAAACTTAGAGGGGAATAAGAAAGAGGGGAAAAGTAAGAGTGTACGAAATTTTTTATCTTTCACCTGAGAATCAATAGATACTATCTGAAGTCTTAGGAAAATCAAGAATACAATATGTTATTTAAAAATATGATGGTGAATATCAGAATAGCTAAAACAAGAAGCAATCAAAAATAATTATTTTGGAAACCTTTGGACATCAGTAGAGGACAGTGAGTATAAATTTTATGTTTCATCCATTTCCCATTAATACAAGTTTGAATATTTTAACCATTACATATAGAATATTGAAAAGCAGAATTTTTTAAAAAAATTTCAATGAGACATAATAGATATTTAGTTACCACTAGGCAGAAGAAGCATAGGAAATTTATTAGTAAATATCTGTTGGTTGATTGAATATATTTTTTGAACATCTACTATGTGTGTGCTCCTGTGCTTTGCATAGGAGCCAGCCAGATAGACCTGGCCCCTATCATAATAGAGCTTACTCTACCAATAGAGATAGATATTAAGTAAATAATTACACAAATAATTTTTCAATACACTTGTGTTATCTGCTGTAAAGAATAAGTGTGTAATGAGAAAAATATAATGGGAATTTAAGCCTGGAGTCCAGGTTGCTTTGGGCAAAGCTGTGTAATAAGCAACATTTAACAAAATTTGATTTCTTGATATTAATATATAAAGTTGATTGGATACCCAGGAAGTAATCAGTAAAAGACAATTGTTTAACTAATGGCAACTAAAATAATTGTTATTTAAACAAAGTTCTGTCCCTTATTCCATATAACTTGAGTCAGAAATAAAAGCGTTTATAGATTTTCATGGTTTTAAGTTTTCTGAACTTGATAAATTTCTTCCCAAAATGAATCGAATTACTTAAATTTTTTTTCAAAAAATAATATATTGAAAGCTGACAATTTGGCAACCTGCTGTGAGACTAGGTAAAGATCAACCAGGTTTAACATTTGAAAAAAGCATAGTATTTCCAGAACCTTCAAGAACTTCAAGTTGTGAAGGAAGTAATCTGATCCTCAGCACTTTAAAACTATTTACTCACCCATTTCCATCAGCATTCACTCACATAAACTAAGTGTGAGGACCGGAAAACATATTATTATTCAACTTGTATCCAATTGGGATATGGAATAGAGTGTGTGAGAGAGTGGTGAGTCTCCTAATGTGACCACAAGGATGGCCAGAGAGGGAGGCCTGTCCTGAATGGAAGAGGAGTTTTGGGGGGAACAGAATGGTAAGACATTAAATAATTAGAAGACCATTGTATAATTTAATAGAAGTGTCATTAATATTCTTTACAGAAGTCCAGGCTTTCTCATGTATGTCAAACTGAGTAAAGTCAATTGTTGACTGCCTGGACCCCAGAATGGAAAACTCAACTACATGCAATGAACCTACACCCTTCCTTATATCTGTTTGACGCTGAGATTCCTATGCCACACACACACCCTAGCTTTCATCTCCATTTTTGGTGCTTCTGGTCGGCAACCTGTTCAACTAAACCATTTGATGAGAGTAGAACTGATTAAGACACTTTCTGACTCGTTGTTCCTTTGGAAAGTATCAATTAATGTTCATTGGAACCCCAACATTCTACATGCACAGATGCACTGAATAGAATATATAGTAAGAGTTCATTTTTGTGAAAACCAAGCAAAGTCAATCAAGGAAGGAGCTTTCTTTCCCAAAGTGTAAAATAGTTGACTCAAAGTCTTTTAACATAGAAAAATCAGCAGATACTAGGTTGCTGATTGTCTCTATGTGCTTCCCAATCTTGAAAATTTTACCAAACCCCCAGAAAACTAAAGTTAGGACAATAATTTCAAAGAAGGTTAAATTTCAGATTGACATTTTTAGAAAACCCAAAAATAAAGCGGTATTCATTTCTAAGCGTTCCTTTTTCTTTTTTACATTTTAGAGTGTAGAGAATGCTGTTTTATTAAATCACTTCCTGTCTCATGTTAATAATCCCTGCTTTGGAGAGTATCTGATATTTTATGATTGTGTGTTCCAGAATCATCTTAGAAGCATGTGCACAGCATTTGCTACATGCCAGAACACTGTTTTATATATATTAACTCATGTAATATGTACGGATCCCTAGAATGTTGATATTCAGAGAGGTCATGTAAATTATCTAAAGTCACACAGCTAAATTAGTGGCAGGGCTGGCATTTAAACCCAAGTAGTCTGCTTCCAAGAGCTCTAGTGTATAAAGTACACTTGTAAGTAAATATCATAATTTCACTTGAACTTTCATTATTGTTTCATCATTTACCTAGAGGCTTGGTGAGCCTCAGGTGTCAGTGATTCCTCTACCTCTTAAACATTCTCTTCCACTTGGCTCTACCTGCATTTCTGGCCTGCCTGTCAAATAGTTAATGATCTGCACACACACACTTACATGAACTAGTGGAGCTCAGCCTTTAAAAGAATCCTAGGGGAATCCTTTAAAGATTCTTTCACAGTATGAATAATCACCCCCTAATTTATTCATCTGTAAATTTTTGTTTTCATATCATAGATTTTCTTCAGGCTGGGCCAACCCAAATCATGTTTTTTCAGCTCTTCTCAGTTGCATCAGCATTGCTTTGCTATTTTGTGATCCAAGAAACCTGATTATTTTGATGTCCAGAACAACTATTCTCCTTTTAAAGTTTGTAAAAACGGAAGCTCTATAACACAAAAACTCTTTGTTATCGAACATGTCTCATGAAATGCAAATGTTAGCTTCTCTTAATTGGAATGCTTATTTGTTCAGACACAGGACAGCGAAAATAAATTTAAGTGTCCAGAATATTATTTCTATCCATTTTAATATTGTCAAGCCAGACTCAGTTTCCATAGAAGATAAAATTAAACTTTTATATTAACTATATTTTCACTTTAATGTCAAGAAATTTGCTATTCTATATGCTTAGACTTTGGAGTAAACATCGGCTAACCCTGATTGCTGAAATCACCTCTTTCACTGATCTACAGCTCTGAGAGTTCCACCCTCTGGCAAGTTTAGTTTTCTGAGATCAACAACAAAACCAGACTAAAGCATATCTTTGAGTACTTTGAGCAAAAACCAAAGAGACCCAGTAAGGGCAGACATTCCAAAGTTGCCACCAGTCAATCAATGACACAAATGCACAACTTAATATTGGACGCATAGAGTGGTCTCAGTTGCTGAATCCCACCTTTTGATTTGGAGTACTCACTTCAACTTTGAGATTCAAATTTAGTTCTGTTGTAATACAATAACTTTCCCAATTAATGGCCAGCAGTAGAGATAAACATTAATGGGGATAACCTACTCATTTCTCCCCAAGGTCTCTGAAGCACATTTTCTAAACTCTTCCATGTGATCCAGATCATGTTATGGATTTGTTAACTTTGCAATGCATTCGATTGAAACATCATAATTCTTTCCATGACAACAGTGTCTGATGTTACAGATGCCCAACCAGCAAGGTCAATAGTTGACAGATGGAAGTTGGAGCTATGCAATTACATTTCCCAAACCATTATAAAGAATGTAACTGAAGTAAGGTGGAACCTGTGCTAAAACACACCAAACAATAAAAAGCACAAAAATAATTGCTTCAAATTTAATGAATCTTTCTTTGATATGACAACAAATCCAAGAATCTCTGAATTCCCTTTCTCTGGTAAGTCAAAACGTTTTTGAGATGGTGGCAGTTTATCTAAATTAATGTTTTTTCTCCATCAGTCTTTAGGCTTAATCTCATTTGCTTTTATGGATATGGTAACCCTTTTGAATAGCTTTTAACCTTTTAAAAGTCGCCTTGACCCAAAGAGCCTAAAAAATTTTTAATACAATATTGAATAATAAAAATTGAACAATTGAGTGCTTTTCTTACCAGCAGTCTGCATGCAGTGCTCCAGGTCCTAGAGCAGAGTTTCTGTCTGAATAAAAAAAAAATTAAAATACCTGTACACAGCTTGCTACTAGCAGAAACCTTCAGCTCTGACCTCTGTTTCATTGGCTCCATTGTTCCTTCTGCCACCACAATATACTGACTTTTTCTCTTCCAAAGAAAGAGTGTGCTTTATCCTGCAGCACGTCAGCTTCAAAGGGCTCTTACTTCAAGTGTCCAGCACATCATTATGGGAAAGTTAAGAAATCCTCAGCTCAAGATTGTCTCTTTCAATCACATATAATGTAGATAACTTCAGGCCTAAATGTTATAAACCAAACCTTTTGTTTGCTTTTTTTTTTCCTCACCATAGTCTCTGGGGCATTTTCTATATTGTGTTTAGTAAGATGTAGAACAAGATGATCCACAAATAAAACTCACTTTTTAAAAAATTTTTATGTTGTGGTATTTGATTACAAAATTATAAGGAGAAAAACAAGATGGCATTCCTGCCAGCCTGTGAGAAGGGATGGGGCTTTCCAGCTGAATGCTAGCCCCAGGTGGGCTGGTGGTGAGAGCCAAGGAGGAGGGCCTTCCCTAAGAAGGGCTAGCTAGTTCCGACCCCTCAGACCTGAGATCTACACTCCCACATGCAGAGCCCAGAAAGACCTATTGTCGGGAATGTCAGTCAGCTGACATTCTGCCTCTGCTTTCTCTATCTAGGAGGGGGATCTGCATTTTCTAAGCCAGTTGGCAGCATGCACCACAAACAGCAATGCACTGCAGGCCGACGGTATGGACTGTCACCCTGTGATAAGTGTGCCAGCTCACTGGTGCAAAGGTTTTCAGATACCCTCCCTTGAGCTATCATTCTCCTCCTCCTCCCCTCTCCCTCGCACACATTGAGCATCAGGCTCTCAGGCTCACTTCTCAACATAGTTACAATAACCCATCCCGGCCAGTGATGCTTAAAATTGAACCATGGTTCAGGGGAGCAGTAGGCTCTCCCTGCAAGCACCCTAATGTGTTAAACAGCCATGCCAGGTAACGTTCTCCCTTCTCTGAATCAACTACTTATGGAGACCATCTGTCAACGGAAGTTAGTTTTTATGCAAGTTCTCTACCCTAGCATTTGAAGGCTAAACAAATGTGTATTTATATAATTTTCTTTAAGAGCAGTATCTCCTTAAATGTCTGCTCTAGCTGCCTGCTTCGCCTGTGGGCCTAGGAATGTGAAAGGAGTCCAGATTTGGAGCCCCCATGGTAACTGAGCGTGTACCTCCAACATGACCACATTTGTGCAGCTGAAGCTCACCATGCAGGGCTCTTTAGACGGCTGGAATTATTTCATTTGGCACCATGATTGCCTCAAATGATACATACTTTCAGAGAGAGAAACACTGCAAAAGTAAACTCTAACCAATAGGGACATTTATTCTTCAGGTTTAAAATTAATTTCCTGCATTTCTCTGGCTTTAAAAAAAATCCATTAGAACTGCGACCTTATGAGAAGAAATATCAGAAAACTATTTCTTTTGCATTGAGCCTAGTATCAGATGAAATGAAAATGTAAGGATTTCCTTAGCGTTAACCCACTGGAATTCTGCAGCTGAGAACTGAGGTCTGCAGGCTGTTTTAGGTTGAGACCTTGCTCCGTTCCATGTTAGGTAATCAGATGTCATTTAGGCAAAATAAATGGGGAGTACTCAAAGAATCAAAAGAGGTGAAAGAGCAAAATCTGGTTTGGATAAAAGTTTAATTCTTCAGTTCCAAGAGGCATAGCCCTTCGAAGATGCTGAGCAAAGTCAGACAGGAGTGGTAGAGTAATGAAGATGGATGCAGCTTGTTATCAGCAAGCCGTTTACTAGGGCTTGACATAACCTTAAACATTGCAGATAGCTCAATGGCACTTGCCACTAAACCCCTAATTAATGAATAGCAGGCCCTAAATTAACAATGTGCATTTACAGATGAATTCTGGGCATTCATTAAATGATGTTCAAATACCAAGCAGCAACTGTTGGCTTATTCCTGCTGGATTGCTCCTTCTACTGGGTGTTCAGGAGGAGTTTCCACCAGGGCTTTCTGTCTCCTATGTCTGGAGACCAGCTGCAGAGCAGAAAGGGACAGATACTGTTCTCATAGGGGACGGGGCAGAGATGCGAGCTCAGCTTTGAGTGGTGACACCTGTGCCACCATTTAGAGAGGATCAGAAACAATCTCATATTTAGCTGGTGCTGCCAATAAAAGTAAAAAAAAAAAAGTTGAATTCTAACCAACTCTGCCAATGGTGGAATGAGACTTTTCAGACAGCAACCCCACAGTGCACTTTCGTGGGCGGGCTGGAATGTTCTCTGGGGGTGGAGGGTTTAGACAATGTGTATATTTGTTTGGCAAAAAACTTCATTAATAAACAATTAAGTGCTTGTGGTGAAGGAGCCAGGGTCTGGCTGCAGCAGGCCCTAGTCCTGACTGCCCCCTCCCCTGAAGGGGAGGCCACTCGTGAAAGCTGAGGCACAGTGACCAGAGCCAACCAAAAATGCTTTCTGCAGCAAACAGTAGCCAAGCTAATTATTCAGCTCATTCTGTTTGGGGTTTCCTCTTGATTTCGAGAAATAAAATGGGGAGCTGTGGACTTGTAATGTAACAAGGATGTGGCCCCTGTGTGGGAAGGTATATGTATGACTATTAAATAATATTACCTTCAACTCACACAGAAGTAAAATAAAGACAGAAGCCAAGTATGAGTAAGAAATTGGAAAGTAAATTAAGTAGAAAAGAAACGTTTTTTAAACTTTTGTGAGAGGTGGCAAAAAAAAAATTCTTGCAAAGCTGTAGTAAGGAGTAGAAAGGATTTAAGGGGAGAGGATGCTCAGGAAACATCTCCCTGAGTCATGTCTGCTCTGGCTAAAGTTCTGAGGCAGGGAACTTCTGCTGTGAGGGAAAAGCCTCTGAAGTTTATGAGCAGTCACTCTCCAGAAGCATCCATGCTAAAGAAAGCACAGATGCCTGCCCGCTGAGGGCACCGATAGAGGCTGTGTAACAGCTCAGGCAAATTCCCCACATTGCAGTGCCAAGGTCCATGTATAGTCAAAAGTTAAGGCATTCTCTTGTTTCTATGGATCATTCCCACATCAAGCTTTTCGAACTTGGGTTTGCGTGTATATCTAGGGACAGAGTATTCCCATGGCCCCATAGAGGCAGTATAAAAGCAAACCAGCTTGCCAAAAGAGAAAAAAAAATAACTCTAAATTTTAAAATGCCAAAAAGAGTTGTGTTGGGGCAGGGGCTGGGGGGCAGGGGTGCTGTGCTCTGCATGTCTGCCACCTAAATATTCCTGAGTAATTAATGGGTAGGAATTGAACTAAGTGGGGGGAAAACAGGTGTTGCTCTTTTCCCAAGGGCATCTCTCATTTATTACATATCTAGTCAAAAGTTTCTTTTTGAGCAGAATTTGTCACATACAGCTAAACAGAGGCTGTGTGAAAAAAGCACCCTAAGCAATCATTTTAAGAGCTGCCCTCATTCCACATTGTGTGACTGAATACAAATCCTTTATTCTTTCCAGTTTGATGATGAGATGGAGATTTAACCTCTACTTGCCATCATTATCAGTTCACTGAGTTTCTGAGTCTAAACCACAAAGCTCCTGACAATGTAAGTTCCTGGATGTTTGCCCTTGCCCCGTTCCCCCCACGCCCAAAGCAGTCCAAATGCAGAGCTTACTGGGAGAGGAGACGATCAATGGGAAACAGTTTCTCATTACAACATTCCCCTAGATTTCTCAGAACTCCTTCCATGGGATTTCTAGTCTCAGTGGTCATACAGTTAGGAAAAAAAAAAACAGTGGACTTCAGACAATGAAAAAGAATGAGCAAAGGACAGACGCAAATCACTGCATCTTTTTCTGACTCCATTATAAGCTGCATAGCCCAGCTCATCATGGCATATGTGTGTAGGCTGCATTTCCTCAGGTTTCAAAAGTCTGATGTTTCAACGGAGAAATGTATGTCACAATGAAGCAACAAAAGAACTGTCCCTTACATAACTCTCACTGGCAAAATCTCAAGATTCCCTAGCCCATTTTCTGATTCAATGGGTCCCTGGGATATCGCAAATCTGTCCCAAATCACTGCAAGTGTCCTCTGCTTCCACCTTACTACATCTACATTTTTTCAACTTTCTCTGTCATTCCTAACTCCCAGAATGACTCTCCAGATGTTAAAATTGACATCAATGTTCTAGCCAGATATTTCTACCTTGACAGTCTCTTTTAAGAGTGTGACCTTGGCCTATAGAACCTTTCCTGGACCTACATAAAAGAAACCCATTCTTGCCCAGTCCAACATATTATCTAGGAAGTTAAAGGGTAGCCATTTATTCTTGGGAGGGTCTACTCCTTGGGGAACAAGTCATCAACCCCCAACTGACAGCGATTAATTCTCTCCTCTGGCCAAAGAGAGTTTCCCTAGCTATTTATAGCAGCTCAGATTGTCATGTTGAGATATGCCACATTGGCTTACTATACAATAGAAGTTCTCACTTTGAGATCCTCAAATACACATGGTCAAGTGATATAATTTTACTAAAAGTGTCACTACTACATACAGGATAATTAACCCAGATGTTAGCCTTATCCTGTAACACCAATGCTTTTGTAGGACTGCTTTTGTATTTGGATCAAACAAAACAGAAGTTTATTTCTCACTGAAAAAAACCCAAAAAACCAAAACAAAACCATAATGCATGCTCTTTCAAATAATGATCCAGGGTTTCAGACTCTTCTAGTCTTCTAGCTCCACTATCTTCAACACATGGCCTCAAGGTCACCATGCCCTTTTACATCAAACTGAAAGAGAAAAGATGGGTATACATTTCTTAACTCCCTTGACTATGCATCAATACACTTTGTACAATCCATTGGTGAAAACCAGTTACATAATTCTTTTGAGATAGAAGAGGTATGGAGCTGAAAATGTAGCCCTGGCAAAAAATGATTTCTAAGCAACAACTTTACACCCCAGAAGAGGAAGTGCAAATGCTGAGGAGTGCTAGACATCCCTGCCAGAGCACTAGACTAATATATATCTTAACAAAAGAACTGTAGCAGTATATATTCAATTTTAATTTGCCCTTATTTTTCACTTTTTATGTTCCAGGTGTATTACCCCATTTAATTCTAAAATGAGGCAGGCCAAACATTATTACTCCACTTTCAAAGAAAGAGAAAAAGGAATCTTAAGAAATGTTTTTGAAAAATAAATATGATCTAAAGAGGATGATGTCAGTGGGAAGGGCAGAATGAGGACCTCCAAAAATCAGCTTCTTCATAAAAGTAAATGGAACATTAACAACAACAACAACAACAAATTGTCAAAATCAAGATTTGTAGAACTCTGAAAATTAACCAAAAGCTTGCAATAGAGTTTACTCAAGAATCTCCATAAGAAAAGAAAATTTTACAGTGCTATGAACTGCCATATTTTCACCACCACCAGCACCATCCCCTCCCCGCACCCCCACCCCCACCGCCCATGTTGATGTGGACTGAAAATAAACAGCCCCACAATTACAGTAAAAACCAGCATCCCAGCAGCTACTATGGGGTTTCCAGAGAACTGTCATTATTTGACCAGTCTTCCAGTTTTCTGGAAACCCACACTCAAAGGGCTGTCTTATTATGACTTGACTCATAGCTCACTTTGTGTGAGCTGTCTTTTCCCTGAAGGTGTTTATCAAAAACAATCAGCGGCAATTGTATAACATTGTAGTTGCCTGGGATAGCAATAAGAGTTGGGGCAAACAAGAAACTAACCAAAAAAAACTTAAAAAAAAAAAAAAAAAGCTGACAATGAAATGTTCATTGAGGCCTTAAAAATCGGTGACATATTTCTGAAAATCTAGAAATCTATGTGGATATATAGGGCCGTACACATGCCCAGGTAACACCTGAGAAGGCCCTAACCCCTCACCTCTGGCTAACCTTGAGGCTCTTCAGATGCAAGAAGTGAAGGCTTAAACATAATTGTAAACTCCAATCTAAGTGTTGAAGATTTACCCTAGTATACATACAGAGCCCTTCAGCAAAGGCTGGATACTTATTGGTTCAAGATATTTAAGAAAATCTCTTTGTACTCATTATCTTACCACCAAGCTAACTGGCTAATGAGATCAGTGGCTAAAAATGACAAAGAAAACAGACTTTACATAATAAGTTCTAGAGGGTCACTAAACAAACAACAAATTCTGGGTTGGAAGGAAGAGGGTCTGATTTCCAGAGTTGCTATACTAAATTATTTAAAATGTCTACTTTTCAACAAAAAATTATGAGGAATGTAAAGAAACAGGAATGTATGGTCCATCTATAGGGACAAAAAAATCAGTCAAGAGAAATTGTCTCTGAGGAAGCCAGATGTTAGACTTGCTAAACAAAGACTTTATATCAACTATTTTAAATATAGTCAAAGAATTACAAGACACCACATCTAAAGAACTAAAGAAAAGTATGAAAATAACATCTTACCAAGTAGAAATATCAACAAAGAGATAGATATTTTAATTTAGAATAACACAAATAGAAATTCTGGAGTTGAAAAGTACAATAATTGAAATGAAAAAAATTACTAAAGAGGATTAGTATTCTCAATATCAGTTCAGACCTAGCAGAAGAATCAGTGAACTTGATGATAGATCAATTGATATTATCCAGTCTGAAACAGAAAGAAAAAAGAACAAAGAAAATGAACAGTCTCAGTTATTTGTGACACATCAAAAAGTTTGTCAACATATGCACAATGGGAGTGCCAGTAAGTGAAGAGAGAAAGTGGCAGAAAGAATATTTTTCCTCCTCTTTAATTTCCTCCCTCCACTTCCACCCCTGACTTATGGATGTTACCATTTCCCCATAAGAACTGGATCTCTGAAGGCAGGACATCTTCTCTTACATGCTCACAGCATGCACCCGGGGCCTGGCACCTTTGGCACCTGGCGCCTGGTGCACCCAGGGCCTGGTGCACCAGGGGTATGGTCCGTGGCTCCACTTGGGGCGCAAACCCAGGACCTTCTGCATGTAAAACAGACCTGCTAGCCACTACACTCTGGAGCCACCCCCCAGAAAGAATATTTGAAGAAATAATAAACTCCCCAAATTTGATGTAAAAGATTAATCCACAAATCCAAAACATTCGATGAACTATAAGTAGAATAAACTCAAAGAGATCTACATCTCAGCACATTATAATCAAATTGGTGAAAAACAAAGAGAAAATCTTGAAAGTAGCAAGAGAAGTGACTCATCATGAAAAAGGAATAATCGTTATGATTAACATCTGATTTCTTATCAGAAACCATGACAGCCAGAAGGCAGTGGGATAACATATTCAATGTGCTGAAATAAAAGGCTTATCAAATAAGAATTCTATATCCTGCTAAACTATTCTTCAAAAATGGTGGAGGAATTAAAACATTTTCTTTTCTTCTCCTATGACATTTAAAACACAACTGTATAAAGCAATAACAATAACTTTGTTGATAGGTAAATAATGTATAAATATGTCATTTGTATGACAATAATATGACAAAGGAGAGAGGAGAAAATACAGCTAGGAACAAAGTTTTTATATACTATTGAAATTAAGTTGGTATTAAGAAAACTAAATTATGATCTTAATTTTAATCCTCATAGAAAGCATTAAGAAAATAACTCAAAAAATATAGTAAAAGAAACAAAAGTATTAAGATATCATACTAGAAAATATCTATCTATTCTATGCAGAAATTATTAATAAAAAATATAGAAACAAAAAAGACATGACATTCAAAAAACAAATAGAAAAAATGGCAAACAGCCATCCTACCTTATCAGTAAGTATATTAAATGTAAATGAATTAAACATTCCAATCAAAAAACAGATTGGTAGAATGGATTTTTAAAAGCATGATTTAACTGTATGCTATCTACAAGTGACAGTTTTGATTCAAAGGTGGAAATTATTTGAAAGTAAAAATATGGAAAGAAATATACCATATAAAAAGCAACAAGGAGAGAGCTTGAGTGGCTAAATTAATATTGGGCAAAATAGACTTTTGCCCAATATTACTACAGACAAATAAGGACATTTAGAACAATAAAAATATTAATCCATCAAGATGACATAATTATAAACATATATACATCTAACAACAGAAAACCAAAATCCATAAAAGTATGCCTTAATAATAGTCATTGTGTGCATACAACACATTTTGTTTATTATGTAACAGATAAATCTTGAAAACAATATGTCCTGTAAAAGAAGCCACATACAAAAGACTACATATTATATAATTTTATGTATATGAAATGTCCAGAGTAGACAAATCCATAGAGATAGAAAATAGATTTATGATTGGAGGGGTTAGGAAGATGGGGAAATAGATAGTGATTAATAAGGAGTACAAGGTTTCTTGATAGGTACAGCCTTAATATATGAAAAACCACTGAATTATATTCTTTAAAAGTGTGAATTTTGTAGTATGTCAAATATACCTCAATTAAAAATTACAATAAATTTTAGCTTACTTTTCCTCTCTCTCTCTCTCTCTCTCTCATGTGCATGCATGTGTACACACACACACACACACACACACACACACACACATCTATGTTTTTAAAAAGTTCCAGATGAGCAACAATGTTGAGAATTGTTACCTTAAGATTCTGCGAGCCAGATTAATTGGGAAGAATAAAAACAGTACTATGAGTAAACTCCATGCTGGCTTGCTAAATAATACAATTTATACACATATATAGCTGGTTATAATGTTTACGTTAATCTCCAATTCCTCCTCAATTTTTATTCAGAGGGAAAAATTGTAGCATAAAAAAGGAAACCTGTGGTTTAAATGTGAGACATACTTGAATTAAAATCTCCACTACCTCCATTCCACTTGTAACTTGTTTACAATCTTCATAAATTACTTAAAATCTCAGTCTTATTTCCTCATTCATAAAGTGAGAACATTTGTACCCATTCCACCCACCTCTCAGGAGGATGATGAAGGTGAAAGAGCCTGGCACACTCTTCTAAACACATGTTGCTAGAGGAAATTCTGCCTTTGTTCTGAGTCACTTTGACTTTTAGACTGAAACAATTCCTTGGGTCTGTCTTGTGAACATCCTTGGGAGAACTGGTCTGACTGTGCCCATATTTTGGAATAAGGAGGAAGAACTTCCTGAAAAAGAACTACTAGAAAGCCTGTCCCCTTTCTCTTGGGCTACCTTCCATTCTCAAGGTTCAGCCTTCCCTTTGTGGGATCTGCCTAACAGGGAAAAAGCTGTGCATCTGTGCACATTAAAGATTGTTTGTAGGTGGAGGGGAAATGTTCCCTAGAAATTTTTAATATCCTATAACACTCCTCCCTCACACTGCATTACACATAAATTGGGCATGCATGGCCAATTACAGCACAAAATACCACTCCCCCACCAACCACACCATATTTTGCTTTGCACCCATCTGCTTAGCCGTGATTTGTAACCCTTCAGAATGAGCTCACTGCCACTCACTGGCTTACCCAGCCCCTTGCACTCAATACTTCACTTCTCCCACCAGTATGAGAGGTAGGAAAGGCAGGACACGTGGCCTGCCATGAATGAAAAGGGAAATATAGAGTTCTACATAAAAACAAGACTATTAAAATTTATCTTCTCAAACTTGCAAATAATAATGTGTTTTATCTGACTTAAAGCATTGTTCAGAGGATAAACTAAGATAATAGATGTCAGATGCAGTTCGTAATCTGCTAGGCACTAAATAATCATGTGGTTTAATGGCAAGATCTCAAAGTGGGTCAAATAAAATTAGGGGGGAATAGTTTTCATTCCCTCAAAGCTTTTCCCTTGTGTCATATTGTCCTTTTATCATTAATTGTGCATGTGTAAACCAAACTATTGGACTATAAGCTGCTTCAGAGCAGGGTTGGTCTAGTTTGTTCAGAATTTTGGCTTTTACTAGAGTAGGAGCCATGATCTGAGGAGGGTAGATGTTTTTTTTGTCTGGAACAGGTAGCCCAGAGGCATAAATACATAGCACAGGACTGGAGACCTCAAGAGGACCGGGAATTTTGTTTGTTTGGTTTTCTGCTATATCCCTAGCATTTTAGAACAGTGCATGGTACAGAGTAAGCACTCAAATATTTGTCAAATAAATGAATAAGCAAATGTTTGCTGGCTTGATATAAAATTAGGTAAAGTTTAATTTGACAGAGTAAAATGGAAGTTGTTTTCACCTCTAGGAGAGGAGTAAGCAATACTGGCTGAGGCAAAGTTCACAGTCTTTGAAATGCTCTCTGTGTGTGCATTCTTTCACCCTCTCAGAATGACTCTCCTTCACTCGCCCTGCCTCTCTACTTTTCTCTCATTTTTTTTTCACCCCAGCACATTTTATATTCTTTTATGATTGCTTAAAACCCTTGCCTTAGAATCTGTCCTAGGCCTCCTTACTAATGCTCCCAAATTGCCTTTACTCTCTAGCTCCTTCCATTCACCACCTCCCCATCACACTTTCTGTCCTGAAAGGTCATAGCAAAGCTGAGAAAACACACCCATCCATTATTTGAAGATGTAGCTGTTTCTGTATTTTTGTATCCTGTTACTTGAGCGTCTTCTCTGCCAGGATTCCAACTCCCCTGCCCCAAACCTCCATAGTATACTCACCACTGCCACCTCTGCTTTGTCATTTACTATTTACCATTTATCTTATTGGAGGGATGTTCTATTTTGTCAGAGTTCTCCAAAGAAACAAAACCAATGGGATGTATATATAGAAAGAGATTTATTCTAAGGGATTAGCTCACATTAGGATGACAGCTGGGAAGTCCCAAGATCTGCAGCCAGAGAGCTGGGGACTCAGGAGAGCTGATGGTGTATTTCCAGTCTGAGTCTGAAGTCCTGAAAACTAGAAGAATTGATGGCATAATTTCAATTGGAATACTGTCAGGCTTTAGACCTAAGAAGGGTTGATGTTTCATTTCAAAGTCTGAAGGCCAACAAAAGCTGATGTCCCAGTTTGAAGGCGGTCAGAAAGGACAAACTCTTTCCTACTTAGAGTAGGGTCAGCCTTTTTGTTCTATTCGGGCCTTGAACTGATTGAATGAGAGCCACCCACATTAGGGAGTGCAATCTGCCTTACTCGGTTTTATGATTTGAATGTTAATCTCATCCCAAAACACCCTTATAGATACACCCAGAATAATGTTTAACCAAATATCTGAGTACTCTGTGGCTCGGTCAAGTTGACACATAAAACTAATCATCACAGATGTAAATTTGTCACCTTAGCTACCTGCGAAACCCTAATTATTTTCACTTATTGTTTCTCTGAGGCATCTACTTTCTTCATGTCTTCTAGAACTGAAGGGTGGTATCACAAAGCAAGTGCTGTGAAAGGGAAGAGGTTCTCCACCGCCAATCTCTGGCTTATCTCACTTCCCAAGCCTCAGGCACCAGAACTGGCTTGAGGCAAGGTAACACCTCCTTATTAAGATGAACCTCCTGATGCCTGCAGGGAAGAACTACTGGGAGCCACAAACTCTTCTTTTCTCTTTCTCTGCTTACTCCCTAACGGCCCCTACAAAGATTAACTTTGTGCCTAAAACACGTTCACCCTTTTCATTTATGCAACTTACCATTCATATCCAGGCAGCCTGGTCACCAATATTCATGTAGTCAAATGCGTCAGATAAACATTTTAAGTTTTTTTCCCCCTCTTTAATCCCTCCTCGACCCCACCACTTGCACTCCTGACCTATGGATGTTGCCATTTCTCCTTAAGAACTGGATCTCTGAGGGTGGGGTGTCTCTTCCCACATACTCAGGGCACCTGGGGCCTGGTGCCCCCGGGGCCTGATGCCCCTGTGGCCTGGTACACCCAGGGTATGGTCTGTGGCTCCACCTGGGGAGTGAACCCAGGACCTTCTGCATGTAAAGCAGACGTGCTAACCACTACACTATGGAGCCACCCCCATTTTAAGTTTTATTTAGTGTTCAATACTGTGGTCAAGTTGAAAGACATAGGATGAATAATCAGAAGACTTGAGTTTGCATACTGGCACTATCTCATTTGCTATAAATATGAAAATGAACAAAACACTTAAATTCATTGAGCTTCAGTTTTGGGGTTTTTTTCAAATCTTTTTCCTTATCTACATCATAGTATCATTGTAAGCATAAGTGGAATAAGGTCCAATCTTGGTAATGAAAGTATTTTGTAAATGATAAGGTGCTATTCCAAATATTATGTATTGTTACATTATTTTCAGTCTTCACAATTTGTTGTTTATATGTCTCCATACATGACTTAAAAAAAAAAAAGAAATATAAAAAGCTTCTGAAGGACAGGCACCTCAAACTCTACTTTAAAGCCCCAGGAATCAAATAGAAAAAGGAAGGAAAGAAATAAACCCAAACTTTGGGAAAGGCAAAAATCAAAGAGCAGAAAAGGCTGTGTAATCACTGTAGCTAATAGGAAGTGCATTGTCCTTGGAGGAGGCATTTTGCTCTCCGTAGCAGGACAGAGACACTGTGCTTTACGAAAGGCCTTCATTTATCATAAAAATGATATCGGGTATCATGCAGACCAGCTGTGAGGCTCTCCAAGGGTGAAAGAGACAGGACATATTGTGTCCAAGTGTCGAGGGAAAGAGGGTCACAACACCTCCAGTGCTGCCATGTAGCTCATTGGGCAGCGACAACAAAACGGCCCCAACTCAAATGCCAGCAAAGCAAAGGTGGGGTCACAGCAGAAGGCATATACAGGGAAAATTCATATCTCTGCTTGATAATGAATGTTCGCTTGTACTCAAAAAGCTTGAGTGAATTATGAAAGACATTTATCAGACATTAGAAAAATTCCAACGTTGGAAAAAATTTACCATCATTTATCAGCAGCTTGAAGCTACAATGTATTTTTCATTATGTGATATGGAAACACATGTGCGATGAGTGGGTGGGTTTCTGGTTCAGCATTAAACCCACATTATTCCACTAGTAATTGGATTCAGCCAAATACAGGACAGGGCACTCCAGGTCATCAAGCATCTTAAAGCTAGAAACAGAAATCATTCCAAATGGCACTTAAACCCAACAATGATAACGGAAACCGCCATATCAGATAACTTATCCTTTGGTATCACATTGTGATGAGGGCAATAGGCTTGAACTTGACCAAGTCGAATGCAGCTAATGTTCAACCATAAGCCCGATAGACTCCATCTTATACCTGTTCTTTCAATCTAAACTCACTGAGGCTTTTCGCTATTAATCGCATCTGCTTCTCCATGGCCTGATCAGTCTTTAATTGTATCTAATTGATCTCAATTTGTACCCTGGAATTGGTAAATCAAAACCTAATTTAAAAACGCAGCAGCACTCTACATATCACTGTCTCCTTTGATCTTCTCGACAGTCTTGTGGGGATGTTGGGAGTGTCAGAAAAAATGCTTTTATTCTCCTCTTATATTGAAAAACCTAAGTCAGAAAATGGCTACCCCAAGGCTACCACCACTAAGCCACAAAACTGAGAGGAGAGTCCAGGTGTCACCACTCCCTTATCCAGTGCTCCTTAAATATGGAAAGAACTTCTTGACGCATAAGGCTGCGAGACCCTCACCATGTGCTCCTCTGGGACAACTCATAATTTCCTCTTCAGGAACTCCTTAAGAATAGCATAAGGGCATATCCAGCTGGAACCATTTACACAAACTGTACAGCCTGGAGGCAGGGGATGGACTTAATGACCCTAGGCTAATCAATTCCTGCTTCCTAACACAAGGAGTGATTGCAAAGTAATGATCCACCAGCCCCAGACAAACATCACAGTTATACATTAAATGAAGTTTCTGATTCCTCATTCCATGATAAATGTATGGTTAATCCTGATTCTTAATCCATCATAAATTGCTCTTCCCTTCAGGGTCACTAAGTGACATTTGACTGTGAGTTGTAGAGGAAGTTGAGCAAGAGAGCTTCAGCTGGAGTGGGTGCAATATTGTAGGTATTGCAAGTGTTCACATTAATCTGGTGCCATCTGTCTCTATTTTGCTAACCCACTCAATCGGACATCATAAATGTTAACAGACATAAAAATGCTTTTCTTCAACATTAGGCACACGTATCTTCTTGCTTCACCTCCCGAATCTCAGACAGACCTTGATTATTGTAGGCAATGCCACAATGATTCCCTAGCTCCCTGAAGTGTCTCTGAACAGCAATGCCATATAAAGGCATTGTTCCAAATCCACAACCAGTTTTTTAGATTTCATTTCAAGGCTCCAACACTCCTTTGCTTGACAGCAGAATTCACCCTCTTTTATGCCGAATGATCCAGAATGCGACCTTTATCTCATCCTCTAAGAATGTGGACTCAAACTGGAGTGGAGAAGGTTAAGCCAACCACTTTTTATTCTTCCCAGCAGATTGTGATGGAGGTAGCTACACTCCAACCGCAGGCCCCACCAACCTACACATCAAAAACCGGAACGGTCTGTGTTCTTCTAACCATTATATGGAAACGCCATTTATTTGACCTGAGTAAAAGGTTCTAAGCAAGAGCCTTGCCTTATAATTTCTAAGGAATCTGCCATCACTGGGTCAGTGAGGGCTCTCTTTAAAGTCTTTATCACCCCGGGTTTACTTTGGCAAGCTTTTAAATAATTAAATTATCTTAGAAGTCCATTCTGCTGAAATCTTTTATCTGCATGGTGGTTGGTGCTGTGGTGTCCTGCCCAAACCCACCGTCTGGGATTGAGACAGTCATTCCCTTAGTGACCAGCAGTGTTGACCACTTATGGCTCACAGCTGAGTCCCTTTCCAGGACTTGCCCTAGAGAGCTACTTCACCCAGAATCATACCTCATCCTGAGACTAGGACCACCCACCCCCATGCCAGGACTGGTCACTGTAAGTATATAAAGTCCAAATCCCCTAGCCCCAAGTCAGGACAATTCTGCATGGCTAACCCAGCTTTAGAGATTCTCAAAAGGCCCTGTAATAAGAGTAATGGGACCCTGAGGCTTTTGTTGGAACTGCACCACAGTTTGACCTGTCCCTCTCCTCAATCACATTCCTTTCTTTTCTCCCAAAGGCAGGGCACTCTCACAGAGTCTGCTTCCCAAGGAACCTGACTTACAATATGGATGTTTAAAAATAATGGATTTATAAACTAGAATCAAATGCACAGCAGTTTATTGGCTTGTTTTTACTCTTCATTTCAATATGACTGATAATTTTGAGTCTTGGGCTAGAGGGAGACTTTATTGTAGAAAATGGTTTCATAAGTGACAAGGAAACATTGGTGAGCCAGGTAAAAAATATATGTTACTCTTTCAAATACAACTAATTTTACAGTATTAGACTCTATATCATTCTGAGTCAACTGCCAATTCTGTATCCGTTGAAATGTAGGTCCTCATGTGGAATGGGTAAAAAGATAGCTAATACTCTCCAACTACTCATATTCACTCTTTGTCTGAACTTTCTGTCTCCTCTGAAGGTCAGCCATTGGGGATTTCATGCTTCCACCCTCCTCTTCATATCTCTGGGGATCAAATCTTGATTGGTGGGGTCAAGTCTTATGGGTTTTTGTTTTGTTTTATTTTGTTTTGTTTTGTGTTTTGGGTAGTAATAGAACCAAAAGGTAGAGCAAGCCATTATGTTTGAAAGCCCAAGAAGTAGCTCCTTGCTCCCTAGTCTACTGGCTGGCAGTTATATCTCAGCCACCAGTCCTCTTGCAAATGAGAGATTAGAGTGCCCATATTCTCTGCCCTACGTTTTTCTATCCTGTATAATTATTCATGCCTCTAGACCTGTGTTTCTTACCTCTGGTAGTTGTCTCCACTTATCTTTAGGGATATTATGAAAATCAAAAGTGATTGAAATAGAAAGGTTTTAATTTATTAACTGGAAAACATATATCACCATTAGAAGGAAGTGGAAGTGGTATGAAATCAAGATAACAGCCCTAAGTTTCACAACTCTCAAGCTATTATGAGTCATTTTATCACTCTGACCCACAATTACTGTCTGTGTTTATCTGGTTTCATCCAAGCACCAGTGGGAAGACAGGAAGACCACAGGCCAATTCCAGAATGGTATACTTATAAAATCATTAACTATATCAATGCCTTTTCCTAGATAGAGTAAGAAATACCCAGAGAATATTGTCACCATTTAGCCAAAATACTTACATGTCTCTTTGGAGGCCATGGTATATTACTTCAGTTTTTATAAATGATGCTTAGTTATAGGCCTATAATTTTAATATTATTCCATAATGACAAGGTAAAGCAATAATCTGACATATACGTTGACCTAAAAGTTGAGAGTATGATTATAACAAAAAGGAGATCGATCTTACTACCTAAAGCTATATATAGATTCAATGAAATCGCTATCAAATGTTAAGGGCAGTTTTTCACAGAAACAGAAAAAAAATTCTCAAGTTTTTATAGAACCGCATAAGACTCCAAATAGCCAATGCGATCCTGAGAAAGAAGACAAAATCTGGAGGCATCATACTTCCTGATTTCAAACTATATTACAAAGTGATAGTAATAAAAACAATATGGTACTGGCATAAAAACAGACACATAAACCAATGAAACTGAATCGAGAGTCCAGAAATAAACCCAAAAGTATATGATCAACTAATATTTGACAAAGGAGCCAAGAATATTCAATGAAGAAAGGACGATCTCTTCAATAAATGGTGCTGGGAAAACTGGATATTGACTTGCAAAAAAATGAAATTGAACTCCTGCCTTACACCATTCACAAAAGTTACATTAAAATGAATCAAAGACTTAAATGTAAGACTCGAAACCATAAAACTTCTAGAAAAAGAAAAATAGGGGGAAATCTTGCATTGGTCTTATCAACAATTTTTGTATATGACACCAAAATCACAAAGTAACAAAAGCAAAAATCAAAAACAAAAACAAAAAAACAAGTGAGACTGTATCAAACTAAAAAGCTTCTATGCAACAAAAGAAATAATCAACAAAATGAAAAGGCAACCTACGGAATGGGAGAAAATATTTATAAACCACATATCTGATAAGAGTTTAATATCCAAAACATATAAGGAACCCATACAACCCAATAGTCAAAAAAAAAAAAAAATACAACTTTTAAATAGGCAGAGAATCTGAATATACATTTTCCCAAAGAAGACATACAAATGGCCAACATGTAGATGAAAAGATGCTCAATGTTACTAACAATCAGGAAAATACATATCAAAACCACAATGAGATAGTACTTCACACCTATTAGAATGGCTGTTATCAAAAAGACAAGAGGTAAGTGTTGGTGAAGATGAGAAGAAAGGGAACCCTTGTATATAACATATTATTGGTGGGAATGTAAATTTGTATAGCCATTATGGAAAACACTATTGAAATTTCTCTAAAACTTAAAAATAGAACTACCATACTCACTTATGGGTACATATCCGAAGGAAATGAAATCCTTATCTTGAAGAGACAGTTGCACCCCCAAGTTCCTTGAAGCATTGTTCACAATTGCCAAGGTACGGAAACAATCTTGTTTCCATAAGTGTCTTGCAACGGATGAGTGAATAAAGAAAATGTGGTATGTATATACAATGAAATATCATTTAGCCTTTAAAAAGAAGGAAATGCTGCCATTTGGAACAACGTGATTGGATCTGGAAGGCATTATGCTAAATTAAACAAGTCAGACAAAGACAAACATGATCTCACTTACATGTGAAATCTAAAAAAAAACAAACTCATAGAAACAGGGAGTAGAATGGTGTTTGCTAGGTGCTGGGGAGTAGGGAAAATTGGAAAATTTTGGTCAAAGAGTGCGAACTTCCAGTCACAAGATAAATAAGTTCTCGGGATCTAAGTACTACATAGTGACTACTATTAACTATACTGCATTATATACTTGAAAGTTGCTAAGAGAATAAATCTTAAATGTTCTCACTACAAAAAAAAAATGGTAATTATGTAAGATAATGGGGATGTTAACAGATGTTAACTAACCTTACTGTGGTAATCATTTTGCAATATATACATGTATCAAACCATCATATTGTACACCTTAAATTTACACATATTATGTGTCAATTATATTTCAATAAAGCTGGAAAAAAATAAGAGAAAGAGGACTGAGTTGTGGGCAACTTAATCATATGATGACTTGATATTCTCTATTTTTCCAAAGGCTTTTATTGAAACATTTTTCTCAGTAAAGCTGCTTTTGCAATTATATAACAACACAGTATTTGAAATAACTATGACACTCAAAGAATAAAAACCTACTCTGAGATGAGAGGTTTATAGAAAGCAACTTCCTTCAAATGCTCCCTGCTCCAATGCTAACTGTTGTTGGAACAGCGTGTAAAGTATATTCCCAGAGTTAAATGGGCAATGTCTCAGCTGAGAAAGGGTTAAATAAAGAGAACCAGATTCCAGCCAGTCAGGGTCTGAGCACCAATGAGAATTTCTTTAGATGATGTAATGCTTGAATCTTGATATCCTTTTGAAAAGAGCCTGTGGTTGAAGTTTCTATAAACCAGACTGAACTGGAATTTCCTCCCATTCCAAGAGTCTCCTTCTTTGCCTCCTACACGGTTCTCTTAGGTAGGTTTGTTCAAACACAGTAATGTTCTTTCCTAATGTTTGACAAAAAGCACTTTTTGTAACTGTGATTTACATTTGGATTCTTTCAGCGATACCAGTCCACTGCTTTCCGTGGGCCCTTTTTATCCTTACTTGGTAATGACACGGGACGGAGTGCTTAAAAGAAATTTCAGAAAGACACCATTCCCCTCAGCTACCTCACCGACTAAACGCTGGCTCTTTCGTTTATGTTCTTCCCACAGATCTCTGGGAAGGGGAGGCTTGTGACAAATGAAGACAGAGACCAATACTTTCAGCTACATAGCAGGATAGAAAGTTATTGAGGTCTGTGTGGCAGCTATTGTTGCATTATCTTCTTTTCCACTAACATATTGTTGACAACCAAATAAGTGGGACAATTCAAGGTGACAACAAGTCTGGTGAACTCTGGGAACCTGCTCAAGGAAACTCTGAAACTGTTCACTCTCTAAAAACTGATCTAGGGATGTGTAATACACACAAAGAGACAAGGGTAACATGATCTGGATTTTGTTTTAAGGCACCCTTTTAACTTAAATCCTGGAGCTATCGAGAGAGAGGTTCATGAAATGGGATGAAAGTTGGTAGGGATTCTTAAAGCATGGTAAAAATTGGCACATCTCCCAACTTGGCTGAGGAACAATGTCCTTTATACAAACTATTTTTAGACTTAAAGAAATCTTTTTATAAAAGAATTAATTCATCATTTACCACCCATTAAATCAAACCTTAAAATCTTGGTTGACCTATAACCTCTTCCAACTACTTCCATTTGAAATATACTAAAAAATAGCCATTTGTTTTCAAAGGTAAATGTATGTCAAACATCGTGGCACTAAATGAGCTAATATACATGAACATACTTTGGACACAAACAAAAAAATCTAGAAAAATAGAAGGCATTAGTACTTTTAAATCATCAGCTTTTATCATCATTATCTGTAGTATAATCACCAAGAGAACAGGAACTACATTTCTTTTGCTCTCTATTGTGTCCCTGTTCCTTAGCACAGTGTCTGGAACATTATAAACACTGGATAAAGATTTACTACATTGAATTTAAATTTGAATCCATAAAAATATATTAAGCACCTACTAATAGATGCACCTACTAATAAGGCACCATGCTAATAGATGATGACAAAAAGTATACAGAGACAAGGTCCTGCCTTCCTGAGGAGCAGACTCAGTCTAATCAACCCAGAGCTCTGTCATCCCAGATTGCAAGGGTGATGGTTGCCATCACAAATGCCTTCCGAGCCGGGCAGAAAATGCTATTCAGTGAAAGTATCATGGGGATAGTGGAAACCAGAGATTGCAATATTTCCTTAAAATTGTAGTTATTCGGCTTCAAATATTTTGTAATCATTATACTAACAAAAATAGTTTTGTCAAATTTCTGGAAGATTATTCATCCTTGAAAAGGAATGAAGTTCTGATACATGCTACAACATGGATGAAGCTTGAAAACATTATGTAAGTGAAATAAGCACAAAATAAAATAAGACACAAAAGATTAAACATTGTATATTTTCATTTATATAAAATATCTAGAATAGATATTCATAAACACAAAATATAGATAAGAGGTTACCAGAGACTGGGGAGAGAGGGGATTGGGAATAGAGAGTTATTGCTTAATTGTTTCTATTTGCATTGTTGGAAATAGTGGTGACGGCTGCACAACATTCTGAATGTAATTAATGTCATTGAATTGTACAATTAAAAATGGTTAAAATGGCAAATCTTACATTGTATATATTTTACCACTATATATACATATAAATATTTAACTTTGGCAGATTCTACACAGTTTGGCTGGCCAGTTGAGACTCCTGAATCTTGGCACGAGGCTTTGTTCAATAATTGTTTGCCAAATAAAGACATGATTTCCTCTACCCCTGAGATATTCCAGAGTTTAATGGAAAGAACATACTCTTTCCATTCAGACAGCTATTGGTCTTGCTAGTTCCTGTTATGTAAACTTGGGGAACAAACTCTCCATATCTCAGCTTCCCCATCACTAACATGAGGATGATAGTGGGATCCATCTCATAGGATTAGAGTGAAGATTATACGAGATGATGTTTATAAAACTCTTTTCTGAGTGGCTGGCTCATTACTATTCTTAGTATTATTAACATTAAACAGACTAATAAGAGTTAGCTATCATTATTATTAAAAAAATTTAAAAAATAATTATTTGCATTTTGTTCCTAACCTGATTTCTTTATTTACTTGACAATGATTTTCTTGGGAACTACTGATACATCAAGGTGGAGTTCCTAATGATGTTTTTAATTCCTAATTTTAACCTGGTGGCATTACTAACTTGTTGAAAAAATTTTAATGACTCCCTGTGGTTTTAATAAGCTCCAAATCCTATAGCACAGGCTTATCTTCTCCTCTTCAGCCTAGTAGTGAACCCTGTGGCCTCCCCATCATCTATTTTGTGCTTCCCAGCAGCTCTAATTTCTGCTTTATAATCTCTGTGCTTCCAGGGAAGCTGACTCTTCCCTTGGCTTCAGAGACAGATCATCTGGCCTAGCCAAATTAAGCAGGCCATCCCTGCTTCCTCAATAGCATGTGAGGTTCAAAGCAGGGCAAGTGACCTCCACTGCTCCAATCATGGTAAATCTCAGGACTCTTATTAGGAATGCTGTAACAAGTTTGATGTGGAAGGAAGGTGTGAGATCTGGAGCTGCTGCAGTTACTTTACTACCCGAGGAGACATAGTCAACATGTGAGGGAAATTAGGGCAAAGAAAACTAGAGAGGAATAAAGAGCTCTGATGAAGTTATGACTGGTGCCACCATACCTCTGGATTTTTCTGTTTACTGAGCCAATAAATTCCTTTTATTATTACAACCAAAAAGTCTTAAAAAGAAAGTCTCACTTTGCTGCACTGCTCCCCACCCCTTCACACCCTATTCCAGTCAAACCGAATCTGGTTTCTGTTTCAGAACACTACTGAACTTCTTCTGATTGAGCTGTTCTCACCAATGTACTCTCTCCCTGGATTGTCTTTTTCAATACCCTCCCTCCTATCATTTCCCTACTCTGCTTGTCCCAGTTAATTCACTTTTGCCATTAGTAGTTCAACTCAAACATTTCTCCAAGAAAGCCCTCATTCTAGAACAAGTTCTCTTATTATGTGCACTCATACTATTTATAATTCTCTTTCATAAGACTTGCCACCACGATAATTAAATAATCATCTAATTAGTTGGCTGATGTCTATCTCTTACAATCATCTATTTTATTCACTTCTGCTATATCCAGTGCCTAAAGCAGAGTCTTGTCCATAAAAAATAAAGTACATATTAGTTGAAGAAATGACTAGCTTTTAGTTGCCAAGGCTAATTGTTAAGGCATTGGTATAGACCTGCAGGTGAAAATAAAAACACTTTATAAACAAATTGAAAGTTGGGAAAAGACGGGTTAAGATAGGAACAAGCCGCTGGTCTCTGGCTGTGGATGAATAACTGCATTCAATAAATATTGGTTGGGCACCCACTCTGCACAAAACAGGGACTGAGGTGAGAAGACATCGCCCTACCCACCAGGAGCTCTTTGCTGGACTTTAATTAGCTGGGCAGAGAGAATACCGCTGCTGTGAAGGATTCCAAGTCACATCTATTACTCATTACTTTGCTGCTTAGTTCAAGCAGGGTCAAACCTACATTTAGCCTTTTAAAAAGTCTGGCTTTGCCTGTGTCCTAAATAGCAGAAAAAGCACAGCTCTCAAATCCTCCTTTCTCGCAGTTTCCTTTGAATCTGCCTTTAATCTCTAAAGCTTGGAGACAAAGAGAAGAGTGTTATTTGCTTGCAAACCTATCTTCACCCGATATATGAAAGCGTTTTGTAAACTCCAACCCACTGTCCACATTCAACTTCTACTACATAATCATGCAGCAGTCAGAGATGGTGAGGACCTGGGAATGAGGCAGGATTCTGATGGGAAGTCAGGATGAGCCAGAAGCCAGAATCAGCTGCAGCTCCAAACCACACAGAACAGTGATGGCTTTGGTGTCTGAGTAGAGCTGGGCATCAATCCACTCAAACCCAGGCCTTTCCACCTACTACACTTGTGACTTTGTACATGTTACTTATGCTTTGGGAGCCTCAGTTTTCTCATCTATAAATTAGGAGTAAAAATACCTTTCTGCATAGGATGAAATGAAATAAAATACGTGAAACACTTTGCCCAGGGTCTGGCACATAGAAAGCACTCTATACACTTCAGCTCCTATTATTTTTGAACCCACTGGGAGAAAGGTAACAGATTAGAGTAAAGACTTTTCCCCCCAGCTTTTGTTTTGCACTCCGGCTGCTTTATTCAGTGATGACCTGTATTGACTTCATAAGCAGATGCCTCCTTGGAGATCTTAGCTGTATTTTCCCCCTGGGTCCACTTTATCCTGAAACAGGAACACAGAAGGTGAGACAGTTCATGCCATTGCTTCACATCATGATAACAGTGTTGTTGACATGTCAGCCCTCCATGTCAAAATATTATGACAAACATAATAAGTAAAATAAATTTAAAACATTTATTGATTTTAAGTGTTATCATTTCCCTCTATCAGTGACATATGGTGTCAAATGTGATATATTTGAAGTATATTTGAAGTATATTTTAAGGAAGATAATTAATGAATCAGATTTAAGAATTGAGTATTTAACATATTTTATAATGCAATTTGATGAAAAATCTCCATATGTAGAGACATATCAATAGACGCTCTGGGCCACACAAACCCAATGACACCCTTCCTACCAAGGCTCTGTGCCCACATACACAAGATGACAGATGAGATCAAGGGATGCTGGTGAAAATGCTCGCACCTTTCTGGTAGACATCAGTAACCAATCCAGTATTCATTAAAAAAAAAAAAAAAACTGGGAAAAATTGGCCTTATGGTCATTTGCTCTTTGTTTTTTCCCAATCCCATCACTATGACCTACCTTTTCTTAACTGATGGTTTCTGGGGCAAGATAAAACCTGGGCTGAGGCGAAACTGCGTTCAGCCAGACCACTGCCCTTCGGGCCCCATCAAGGATGACATCACATTGTCATTAGCAGAAGGGCTTTGACAGTGACAAAATCCAGGTGCTACAGGAGATGAAAGGCCCAATGCCATTCTCCACTGGAAAGCAACCTTCAGTATAAAAACAGTGTGAAAAAAAAAAGGCAGAGGGAAAAGGGGAACAGAAACATCAATGACAATTAGAGATTTCCTGACAGGGCCTGTGCTAAACGAGTTATAGAAGCAATTACCCTAAAAATTTTGAAGCGGCCATTTGCTCAGTAACCCAGCCCGACCTGACACCCAAGCCGAGATTGCCATAAGCTGGGAATTTATGGTGTTGGAATGCCAGTTTAGCATAAATTACCTCAGGGAACAGATTTAAACCACTTGCGTTTTTAAAAATTATGCAACAGCAACAACAACAAAATGAGTTTATGCAAACACAGGACCAATTGCAGAATGGGGCCCTCTAAGTCTTTATCTCCAAAGACTAGGCATTCCTTCTCGCCTGCTCGTTTTCTCTTGTTGAAGATTCACAACATTAATACATAATAACTGTATCTCACTCCATTACAGGTAGTTCAAGGCCGCTCTGCATAAACGATATGCATGGCTTTGTGTCTTCATCTTTAAAACCTCCAAATATCTTGGTCGCAGACATATGTTAGGTTTAATGCATCCCCTGCCATAAAAGTGTTGCTTAAGACTAATGAACAAACGAATGTTTGTTTAAACCTCTTTGTGAAAATCAAACAAGCTTTCAACAGCTATTCATATATTTATTGTTAGATGTGAATCATCACTTAGGTGCTTTGCCCTCAACTATTACCAGCTAATGCTTGTAGTTTCATGGCACTAATTCACTTGCTGTGGTTTTTGTTTGGGTTTTTATTCCCCCTCCCCTCTTCTCGCTTTCTGTCAGTGCCATCTCCAGAGAAGCTCTGGATGATAAGTCCCATACTGTCACTGGCAGAACTGACACCACTTGTGCCTCGCATAGCCGTGGTGTGTGGGGTTTTCAGAAGGGTCACAGCCTCCGAGGACTGTCCAGCCAGCCCTATATGTCACCCAGTACTTGTCTACCTTGGATTGCACACAGAGACCCTCCCAAGCAAATGAGCACAAGCAGGGCGCACGCCCTGCCTCTACTCCCGCCTTTCCTCACAAAGTAGCTGTTTTTTCAGACTCAGCAGCACCTGAAAAGCTCCCACAAGATTTACCCATTGTATTAAATAACAGGTTTTAGAAGCTGGGAACTGTTATTCTAGTGTTGCTGGGTGTCATTAAGGTTGCACGTCTATGCTTGTTTAATTTTTCTTCTGCCATTAAGCAAACTAAATGCTCGGAGATTTTTTTCTGTCTCAGTGGGGTCCACCCAGAATAGAAAAGAGAATAAGTGTTCCAGGGTTGTGTAACTGAGTTTTTTTGTTGCTTTCATTATGAGGAAGGAATTAAAAATCCCTCCTAGTCAGTACTTAAAATATCAAAGTCATTGTTTAATGCCTTTGAGTCACTGTACAACTAATTCAATTGCACAGTGTAGCGCCGTTTCACGGTGTGTGAAACACAGATAGTACATAGAAGTGATTGCAAAGTTGAATAAACACCAAATTAGTTTTAAAAGTCTGCAACTTCCCGGTGGAGTCTTTCAGACTGAATGCACTATTGTCTGACAAAGTCGATAGTCGCCAAAAGGTTACATTACCTTCCACTTGTGTTAACATGAGGGGGTGTCCCCTGACACTGTGGTACCTGGAGGACATGGCTATCCTCTGTGAGGTGTGTGTGCTGACAACTCAACATAACCTGCCTGCCAGCCGCTCAGGGAGACAGCACAACACAGCCTGGTGTGGACAGATCAGGGACCAGCAGGGTAGGTGACAGAAAGGCTGTGGCCAAATGAGAGACCACAGAACGATTTTAAAAGCAGTTTGATATAGATAAATATTGCGATTTAAGAGTTAGAAATCCAGAGTTAAGGCCCCAGCCCTGTTGCTTCCTGGCCATGAAACCACAGTCGAGCCACTTTCCAATTCCAATTCCAGTCTTCTTATCTGAGCTCATAGTCAATAATAAGAATTATTAACTAACTACTATGTGTGTCCCAGGCATAGTTCTAAGCACTGAAATGCTGTGGACACGATATTAAACAAAAGAAGTAATGCATGTCAATAGTAGGTTTATTATAAACAATTGTAGAAATCAAAGAAAACCCAAATACTGACTGCTTATGTGTGCCAAACACTACATTAAAGACAAGAGATATAACTGCACACAAACCACAATCCCCATCCTCACTAATTTACTCAGCAAATATTTTTGATGACCTAATAAGCACCAGCCACTGGGACTATAACAGATAAAAAAAAAAAAAAAAAAAATGAAACCTCTTGCTTCATAAAGCTTTTATTCTTACCAGAGAAAATGAGAAATAAGCCAATAAATGGCTCACGTCCTTCAGTCTTTGTTCAAATATCTCTTTCCAAACAAGTTTATACAACCACCCTGTTTAAAATTTCAACCACCACCCAGTATTCATTCCCCTTTATCCTATCGTGATGGTTAATTTGTGTCATCTTGACTGGTCCATGAGATGACCATGTAATTGAGCAACCAATCTTTTGGGCGTGAGGGTGTTTGAGGATGAGATTAACATTTGAGGTAGTAGAATGAGAAGGCAGATTGCCCACCCTAATGTGGGCCTCATCCAGTCAGTTGAAGGTCTGAATGGAACAAAAATGTTAACCTTTTTTAGGTTATAAGGGAACTCTTTCTGCTTGACCACCTTCAAACTGGTACATCAGCATATGCCTGCCTTTATACCTGAATTGAAACATCGGCTTTTCAGATCTGAAGTCTGTCAGCTTTCATACTGGAACTTATGCCATTGGCTGTCCAGTTCAGGTCTTAGGACTTGAACTGGAGCTATATCATCAGCTCTCCTAAGTCTGAATTGAAGATCCTGGGACTTGTCAGCTTCCATAATCATGTGAACTAATTCCTTATAAGTGTTTATATACATCCTGTTGGTTCTGTTTCTCTGAAGATCTCTGACTATTAGTCTGCTCTGTGTCTTTTCTCTATCACACAGTATCTTCCAAAATACTAAATAATTTATCTATTACATTTTCATTTATTATTTATTTCCTTTAGTAGAATATAAGTTACATAAGGAGCTTGTTCGTTGAGAAAAGGCTGGCACCTAGAAGGCACGCAATAAATTATTGTTGAGAGAATAAAGAAATGAATACAATAAGTCAAGTGTAGGTAAGAAGAATGAAGAAAAATTAAACCAGGTAAGGAGATGGAACCAATGGCAGTGTTTTTATAGAGGTGGTCATGTCCTGGTAAGACAATGGTCATTGTTTCTGGGATGACCATACTATTATTTATCTTTTAATCTGGAACTCTTTTATCGTTCCTCTTCTTTTAATTAAACCCTTTATTTTGAAAACCTTATAGATTCACATGGAGCTGTACAAAATAACACAGGGAGATCTCGTGTACCCCCTACACAGTTTTCCCCAACACTAACAGCTTACAAAACAATTATACACTATCACAGCCAACATATGGACATGGATGCGATCCATTAATCTCATTCAGGTTACTTTCCTCAGTTTTGTTTCCCTCATCCAGGCAACTACTACTCAGTCCTCCAATTCTACAGTTTTTCCAAACTGGACACTTTTGAAAGCAAAGGGAGGCACTATTAATAATTACGGCATGACAACCGGCAAATGAAGACTATCCCTGACAAAACAGGACAGATGGTCATCTGTTTATTATAGAACAATAATAATAACAATTGCCAACAGTCATAGAATGTTTATAGCATGCTAAGTACTGTACTGAGCCCTGTCCACATTATCACTTTTAAAACTCAGAACTACCATATGAGGCCAAAACTGTTATTGTATACATTTACAGATGAGGAAACTGTGTCAGAGATGCATTTCAACACCTTCCCAGGGCGACAGGGGGTATGGCTTTTAGAACCAGGAATCATAATGATGTCTGTCTGGTTCCAGTATGTGCCTTTTTAACTCCTGCATATTAAACAAATAATTACAACCACTAAGTTGTTAAATAATTACAAGTAAGCCAAGTGTCTTGAAGGAGAAATCGAAAGTGCTACTGAAGCATATAATGAGAATTAGAAAAATACCTACCTCACACAGAATTATTGTAAGGATTAAAAAATATTAGTTGGAGTGCTTATATACTAAAGGGACCTTTAAAAATGTTTAACATTGTCAATCTGTACACCAGAAGAAATGACCTTAAGTGGACATTCAACATCTTGAATTTCCAATATTTTAAGAGTATTCTCCTTAAAAGTGCAGTAGCTTTCCATATATTCTTTGAGATCCTGAAATAGAACTTTGGATTTTAAACTTTTTTGAATCTACGATTTCCAACTACAATCCGAAGGAAGAGTCTCAATCAGCCTGACACCATAAACTGTGTAGTAGAGTTCATTCCACAGAGGAAATCATCTCTGAGTCCCCCACATGATGAAGCATCCAGAATCAAATGAGATGTCCTGGAAGAAAACAAAGAAGTGGGGGGAGGGGGTCACTAGGCAGAGTGGAACAGATCCAGGTATAATTATATCATATTTCACCTATTTTCTCAAAGGGAGGAACATTAAGCATACCTTAAGACATACTTAAAAATAAATACTACTTGTAAGAAAATCCTCGATATCTTAATGTAACAATGAGAAAACACAATCAAGAGTATAGCATGCGTGCTAAGTTAGAATATCGAAGACAGAATCTCTTGATGGAGTTGTCCTCAAACTTTCCAATTCTAAACTTCTGGATTTACTGAGCTCAAATTCTGTGCCCACTAATGGAAAGTCAAAATGATGGGATCTTAAAGAAGATCAGCTCATATAAGTCAGTTGATGTGGGTAGGGTAGGGGTCAGTGGGGGTGGCAAAGAAAGAGACAAAGATCAGTTTGGGGACCATAGGACTCAGCTTTGCAATGAACATTGGAGTCAAAAGACTTTTGAGTCCAAGCTCTACTAATGCATATAAGGTGGTCCCAAGCAAAGTTCTCAAGTCCCAGTTTCTTCATCTATAAAATAAGAATAAAAGAACTTAATGGACAAAGTTGTATGGAAATTAAATGAGACAAAGTATCCTCTGTATATACTCTAAAATTTTATATAAATAAAGGCATCCCTTGTATTTCAGAAATTGAAAAAAAGAACATACTGAAAAAGAAAGATAGGTGAGAAGATAAAAGAATAAAGGAGTCCCACAGAAGCTCCTAAAGGAAGGTCTTGCACAGGAGCTATAGGCCAAGATCAGGTCTTTAGGGCCCTTATGGAGCAGCAAGCACTCTGCTTGGGAAATCACACCCTGAGAAATTTCTGTATTCCGATTTTTTTTTTCTAATTGGCAGGATTTGGGTCCTGTTTCATTACCCCATGCCCAGGCTAGAAAGCATTTTTTTTCTGCTTTCACTCAAGAAAACAGTAGGCAGTGTACAAAAGGTGAGTCATTCTCATGCTAGTCTCTGTTTAAATATCACCTTCTCAGATAGGCCTTGGTTCATTTTAAATAGATCACGCCATCTAAAATAGCAGCCTCTTCTGTATACGGTCTAATTCTTACCCGGCCTTTTTTGTCTCCAAAGTTTTTATCACTCCCTGACATGATTTTGCATGTTAATTTTTTTGTTTATTGCATGTTCTTTCACTAGAATGTAAGTGCCATGGGGGCAGAAAGACCCTGTCTGTTGTGATCACCAGTACCTGATGTGGTACATAGTAGGTGCTCAATAAATAGTTTTTTAATGTAAATGAATAAATGGATTCCATTCTCATCTTTATTTTATTGGCATTCTCCCATCTTAGCTGCCTTGGGAAATTCTGAAGTTTCTTCTGCTTCTTTGCATACTGTTTAGTTTATTGTCTTTCTCTGTCATTTGAATTTTTTTCTCACTTAGTTTGAGTTCCCCCAAACTAAGTTAAGGGCTTCAGTCAAGGACTTCAGTGTCATTTGGAAGGTGATCCCAGGAGTGGAGGGAACAGGTAGAGAGAGACAAGGAATAAAAAAGCATGCTTTAGCCAGGTTACCATGTGGGCAGTGGGCACTCAATTCTGTCCAGATTTCCTGAGAAATACACAGAATACATTCTAAAATATGGAGGATGGAACATTCATCCACACAAACTTAAGAGTTTGAAAAAAAAAAAATGTAGTCCTTGCCCTTGAGAAAACTTTCCTCTGAGTGAAAATGAAAACAAGAAATGCTTATGACCTATTTATTGTGCCAAAGGGAATTCAATTTTATTGAGTGCCAAACATGAGCTAGGCACTGTGTAGGAGATTTATATAAATTATCTTATTTCATTATGGCAACAGGAGCTGCATATATTGGCGTCTACCATTTAACTAAGCTCTTCACACACATTATCTCACCAATTCTCACAATTAAATAAGGTTTTTTTTTTCATCTCCATTTAAGAAAAGAGAAAAGTGAGACTCAGAGAAAAGGAATAATTTGCCCTAGGTCATACCACAAATAAATGTGAGGTCTTTCTGACTCTGTAGATGTCCGTGGAGAAACAACTGGAGAGAAAACGGAGAGTAACATACATTTGAGTGACACAGAGATGAAAAACTATAAGGATTCAGAGATGAGAAAGACTGTTGTGGGAAAGACTTCATTTTCACAAGATTTCATTAAAAAGGTGGATCTTGGTTAAGTTATTAAAAAGTTATAAAAGGACAGGAGGAAGTGGAGTGGAGAAAAGGGATGACTCAAGGCCAAGAAGACAGCTGCAGAGAGAGGCGGAATGATGGAGTCACTGGCTTCATGAAGCTGAATTCTTTCATAGAGTCATCAAAGAGCTCACCAATATTATCTTTCATAAGTAGTATGTCATAAAACTATGGAACATGAAAGATATGGCTTTAGGACATGATTTAGGTCAAATGAAAAAGAAGGAAAAACTAAAACAAAGAACAAAATCAAGACTGTAGTGATGATTCCGAGGCCCATAAACCTTAGAAACTCTTGATTTTTCACAGTGTATTTGAAAAGACATATATTCTATTTGTGTAGCCTGACAATGGTAGAATGCTAATAACATTTAATTTCCTTGACTTCTAACCTTCTTAACCTACTGTGCTGCTGGAATGGCACTGTAAATCAAAATATGCCCAATTGTATGAGGAATATGTATATTGAGTGATTTCAAACTGCCTGGTGATTTTTAAAAACACTACTCACAATAGCATTTATGCTGTTTTTATTTTTCATGCGTCTTTTTTCTCACTCATGTCGCAACTGGTTAGTACAGCCATAAAAAACAATACACAATAAAGTAGAAAGCAGAAAAGAAACTCAAAAAAAAAAAAAATGATGAGGGAGGCCAAAATATTCCTGACATCCCTCCTCATTCCAACTGTTCTAAATGTTGTTCCATTTTTTTCTTCAATAAAAAAAAAAAAATTGGAATATTGCCTTGGGTCTATTAAATCATTAGCAAATTAAGAACCTGTTTTTAATAACATTTAACTTGTAAATAATGCATTAATTGACTAGCCTGAATGTTAGCTTGAGCATTTGAGACTCTCCTACTAAATTTGTAATGAAAGAAATGTGCTGTAACAGTAGGCTATATGGTGACTATAACAGATTAAATATGACAGTTGATATTTGTGAAAATGGGGTTATAATTAGAGGACACCTGCAGCTGTTTTCCAACCAAAACAACAGAAATTAAACATGCATAAAGTGTGTGTGTGTGTGTGTGTGTGTGTGTGTGTGTGTGTGTGTGTGTGACATTTTCTGTTGGTGCATTTCTTTTGTTTTCCTGGCTACTCATATTGGGTTTGTTCCCTATCTTTTTGTCAGGTCATATGTCTAAGCAAGCAACAAGTGGCTGTTTATGGATATACTTTACTGGATATCTAAGTGATATGTCTTGGGGAAGAAAGAAAAAGAACATGAATTTTTTTCCTAAGAGTTAGAATGTGCTAAAAAACATGACGAATGACCCAGAATATTTATAATGCTTAGAATTAGAAGAAGCTATGTGAGAAGAAACCAGAAGCCTTTTTCTGTCTTGCTTGCCTTGCCCCAACTATTCTATAAAATTTCTGAGATAAAAATATGAAGAATGGGGCACCTTGCAAGTTTCACATTATTAAAAATATATATAGCAGTGGGTGGGGTAGAAAAGTTGCTGAAAGTGAGGATTAAATTGATGATTGGCAATGACTAATAATTAACAAAGCTCTGTAATTTTATTAATTTATTCTTTCATTCATTCAACAGACAAATACCTACCAGTGACTACGTTAAGATAGGCCCCAGAACACACAGCTGAATGAAAAGAAAGAAGGACTTTGAGAGTTAGGGAAAGAGAAGAAATATTAAGAAGTAAATCTTGATCCATCCTGTCAAATGCGACAGGGAAGTTAAGTAAGATAAAGACAGAAAAGCTTCCATTGAATTTGTCCATCAAAGGTCATTAGTGACCTTGGCAAACATAGTTTTAGTGAAGTGTCGGGGACAGAAACCAGATTACAGCATGTTACACAATGAATAAGAGAGAGGATGTGGACACAGTGAGTTTAGACTTTTTTTTTTCCCCCAGAGATATGACCATGAAAGCCAAGAGAGAGAAGAGGGTAGGGAGGAAAGAGAGAAAGAGAGAGAAAGTATATAAAATAAATAACCCATTTTCTAAAGACCTGAGCAAGATGTACATGCCAAGTAGCAGTCACGGCCATTGCACACAGAGACTCTTGGCACATTAGCATGCGAGCATCTCAGTTCTCCCTTCTTTTTTTTCTATTGGAAGTTGAAATTCTCTTCCAAATTAAAAATCTCATTTAATATGCTAATAGCCTTCATATTACAAAGGATCTTATTAAAGCTTGGATACATATTCAACTTGATTACATATCATCAATGAATTGCCATTAACTTGGTCAATAATCTACATTTTCTGCATGAGAATTTTCACAATTTACTATCTCATTCTAATTGGGTTAGGCTAAACCATAGGAAACTGCTGCCCTTGTAGGTCAAAAACACCTCAGTATTGGCAATTTCGTATGGTTCAACATAATAGCAGACAGGGGACTACAGAGATCTTAGTATTTCAATATTATTTTAAATGAGACATGAGATGAGAAGAAAGAAACAAGAAAGCTGGAACAAAGAGTATTGAATGAATAAAAAAAGTAGTAATCTTTTTGTCTGAGTGTGTGGTGTGTGTGTGTGTGTGTGTGTGTGTGTGTGTGTGTGTGTTCCCAAAAGGGAAATGATTTTGAACACATAGCTTGATAGAAATAATAATATTTTCAAGGCATATGGATGGCTCAGGGGATCAATTGGAATTTAGGGAGTGGGGGTTTTACCTGCAGTCTGTCCAATTTAGTCAGACTAACTTGCAATTTTACCCAGTTAAACATCTTATAGATTTGAAGCCAACGGACCAAAGAAAAACACTCTTACAATTGGGTGTCTAGGTAACTCTTGGTAAATCACTTATCCTTGTTATAATGTGATTGCTCCATCTTTAAGATGAAGGCATGAGTTATCTGCTCAGTCACAATCCAACATGAGAAGTTTAGAATGCTCAGTCAGAATTAAGACAATCCTGGTGCAGTCAGCAAGGGAAAGTAATTTTTTCAAACTGCCTGCACTAAAAATAAACCTAAGATAGTCTCAGGGGACAGCTACCCAGTCCCCTTCATGGACACTAAATTCACTGTGGTGGGAGGTAGAGACGAACTAGGGAAAAAAAAAACCAACCTAAAATCTAAAGAAAGAAAACACCCTAATGAGGGCACCAGTGGTGAGTCAATGGGAACTGGACTACCACTGGGAATGCATTACCTGAGTGTTTTCTCTAGAGCAGGGTCACTGGACAACTCTATGAGGAGAAATTCCCATTGCAGAGTACAGTTTGGGCTCTGGCTAAGTTTTTGGAATGTCCTTTGTCAGCTGTCAGAATCACATATTCATAAACAAAAAGGAAAAGATATACTAAAGTGAAACTAAAGAACAAACAGCAGCAGACCCGGTTCCTTCTGTGTTAACAGCGAAACATGGAAATGTTTAAACCAACATACCAAGCATCCACGTCGGTCTTGATATCCTCATGGCTAGTCTCAAGTTTCTCATCTACGAGGCCATGGCTAGGCAATCACTCAGAACAGCCCACTGCTTTGAGCAGAGCTCCATATTTGGCACAGGAGTCTTGAGTCATCAGCCTTGGTTACATGACGTCTTGAAAAATATTCCAGCTCTTTATCAAAATATAAAATTCCTCTTTCTAAACAAGTAATACATATGGAAGTTTCTACTATATCTGGATTTTTATTTTGCTAAGTTGCAGACAGAGCTCTTCCTCTATTATGTTATATATATATAACATAGTACGCATATATATACATATATTATAAAACTGGCCATAGAACTTAAGAAGATCTGATCTCAAAAGAAAGATCTGGATGGAGCTCTCTCTTCCAGCTTATAAGATATCTTTTGTAAAACTTGGCATATTTGCTTTTGATATTATAATATAACACGTATAATATATGTGATGAAATGTCTAATCTGCCTCCCTGAAGGTAAAATATTTCCTAAATTCTGAAGCTAAATAATCTAACCCACAAGGCCACACATAAAATTGCACTCAGAAATTCACACCAAGCGTCTAATCACCCTGAGGTTACTCCAGGGGACTAAATATCAATTGCGTTTGGGAAGAATATTTTTGACCCATTGTGTTGTTTGTGGAGGGTTTCTCTGGCCACACACGGAAAACGTTTGGCAGATTATGTGGTCGTTCCAAATTATTTGTTCCTCACTTAAAGAAGTTTCTACTCCCTATCCCTTGGCCATAGAACTTGCTTTGACCAATGAAATGTGAACAAAAGTGACAATTACCACTTACATGCAGTTTTAAAAGGACCAGTAAAATATGACTTCGGAAAACCAAAGGATGTCTTTAATATCCTCCAGCAATTCCACTATATTTCCCTAGTCCAATAACATTCCTACCTCCCTAGACAACTGTTTCATACCTATTCCTCTCTCTTCAAACTTCTAAACACCTTTGTCATCCTCATTCTGGGCAGGTGACTTTGCTTCCTAGTTCACCAAGAAAATGACAACATTAAAGAGAATGTCACTCAGCTGCCACCACATCTTCCCTTCTACATGCATCTGTACTCATTTACTCAATCTTCTCTCCTAGTCATGTTTCTAGTCAACCCCTCCATTTGTCACCAGATCCTAGCTAAAAGAGATAGCTCCAGCAATTTTCTCTTTCCTCTCTGTTTGATCACTCTCTTCAACATTTAAACTTGTCGTTTCCTCATATACTTTTTAAAAGCTTTCTTTACTACAATTCCCTTCCAGCTATTCCCCTTTCTCACATTCTCAGGGCAAAACTCTTTGAAAGGGTGTCATACCACAGTCTCCAATGTCTCTCTTCCCATTTTTTTCTCAAACCTTCTCCAACCAAGCTTTCACTGCCCATCTCTCTTATCAAGTTTCTGTTATGAAGTGGTCATTTCTCAGTCCTCATCTTACTCAACCAATCATTAGCATTGGACAATCATTGTCTCCTCTTTGAAACACTTATTTTTCCCCACTCTGGGCTTCCAAGATTCTCTGCTTGTTTGGTTTTATTCCTACTTCTCTGTTTACTCCTCTTTGTCTACCCTCGATGTTTCTACTCATCTTTGCCTGGGACTCCCCAGGCTCAGTCCTTGAACCCTGTCTCTCTTCTATCTTTGCTTACTCTGTTGGGAAACTGATTCAATCTTATGTCTATAATGCATTTATACTACCAGCCTGTCTCTCTCCCCTGACATCCACACTCATGTACCCATGACATGATATATACATGAACTGAACATCTAAGAAAAACCTAAGCATTCACATGTCTAAAACCAAACTCCTAATAGCCCCACCACCATCAAAACTGCTCCTCCCACAATCTTTCTCATCTCAGCAATTGGCAACTCTTTAGCCCTACTCAAAACTCCTTGAAGTTTCCTTAACTCTTCTTTTCTCATACGCTACACCCTAATCATCTAGCAAATCTTATTCATTCTACCTTCAAAATATATCCAGAACCCCATCACTTCTCATTGCTTCTACTGCTACAGTTCTAGTCTGACCCACCATCATTATGTGCCTGGATTAGTACAGTAGCCTCTGAACTGAATCTCCTTCTTCTGTCCTTAACCTTTTTTATTCTATTCTCTTCACAGCAATAAAGATATTTCATTAAAACATGTCATATGGCATTCTCTGCTCAACATCTTTCCAGAGTCTTTCTTCCGATCTCCCCTCCTACTACCCTTTTCTTCATTTACTCCACTCCAGCTCTATTGGCATCCTTGTTATTCTTTGAACATATCAGGCATGCTGCCATCTCAGCACCTCTGCACTTGCTGTTCCCTCTGCCTGGAATGCTCTTATAACTGCTTTCATTTTCTCAATGAAATAGGAAGCGGAGTCACCACAGCTCATTTGCTGACTTCCTTAAGATCTTTACTTAGTAAGGTCTCCCCGGAGTGACCCTAACTGATGTTGTAAACCCCACCTAGCGAGTTCAACCCTCCTTTCCCACTTTATTCTTCTGCTAAGCACTTATGACTAACAGGCCATAGAGTTTATGTTCCCCAATCTAGAACATAAGCTTCATGTGGGCAGAAATATTTTTATCTACTTTACCCTAAATACCCAGAATAGGGCCTGGCACATAGAGGCTCATTTGTTGAAAAAATAGAGAAAATTTTTTTTTGCAAATTGCCTTCTTGATGGCTGGGCTCAGCATCATTTATTTTTATCTTGATTTCTCTCCTTGTCTTCTGGTTTGTTTTTCAGTTTTTATTCCATTCCACTACTTACGATTTTCCAAGTAAAAAAAAAAAAAATCTTTTTTTAAATTTTATAAACCTGTCTTCCAGTCTGTCTTCACTTCCTTGATAGGTGGGTATGTTCATGTGTATTTAGTGTTTCATCCCCTTTCCTTGGAGTGGTAAGAGAATATTAAAGTTGAGATGGGCTTTAGAATTCATCTTGTTCCACTCCCTCATTTGGCACAAAAGGAGACTTTGGTCTAGAAGAGAGAAGAAACTTTTCAACTTTTTTTTCTTTTGCACTCCTAATTCCTAGGTAATAGTGCAGCAGGGCCAGGAGCCCTGGCCTCCAGCCCACCCCCCTCCCACAATACCAACCACCTCATCTTCTTTCTGGTTTCTGTGAGTAAAACTAGATTCTGCTAATTCTTCTGCTTCTTTTATTTTTTTTTCACTCCCCTTAGTTACATCATTTTAATATCTTTATAAATATGCTTTTATCTCATTTTACAAGAATATTTATATAAAATAAAAAGGGAATATTTCTGCAGAATTTAAACAAAACCCCTACAGACTCTACTAAAGTTTTCATTAGGTTCTTTTAAGATGTATTATGTATAAATATGCAAAATATGTATTATAATTTAAACTTCAGAACAAAAATGTTTCAGAAAACATGATTGAGATGTTAGTAATAGTACCTACCTCAAAGGGGTATTGAAAAGATTCAATGAGAAAATGTACATTGCCTGGCACACAGACAAGACAAAAGAAACATATGCTATGGCATTAAATTACGTGTCAAAGTGTGAATGTTGTATGTGTACCAGAGTTCCTATGTGGCCCTGTTAATTCTACTCAATACTGAAACCCAATTTTCTCTCTCATTAGAAAAACGTGGTGCATTTGTAATGGTCCAATTAGTTATAATAATTTATTATTCTACTTCCTAGAGCACTGTAGAGAGTACTTTTTTGAATACTAATTTTTAAAAAATAGGCACAACATCCCCTTGAGCTAGTGGGTGCTAACAGTTCTCATCACCTCCACTTTGTCTACGAGGAAAACTGAAACCCAAAGATTATTTACCTCAGTTCAAATATAGCCAAGTGGTGGGAGAAATGGAAACAAAAGCTTGAACGTCTATTTCCTAATCTTGAGTTAGTTCATTGAGTCAGACAGCCCTATAAGTATTAGTACATAATACAAAATGAAAAATAAACATTATTTTTCTGTACTGCTAAAATTTTTTGACATTTCTCTCATGGAGAGGTAGAGTCTATATCCTACGCACTTGAATCTGGGTGAGCTCAATAAAATATAGCAAAAATGAAACAGGGCCAGATTCCAGGCCTAGAGCTTAAGAAACTGTCAATTTTCATATACTACCTCTTGGAAGACTCCCTTTGGGAACCCCGGGTTACTATACAAGAAGTTCTATTACCCTGAAGCCACTATGCTAGAGAGACCATGAGTAGACACTTCAATAAACAATCCCAATTGAGCCCCATGGTGGTGGTCATGTGAGTGAAGCCATCCTGAAACCTCTGGACAAGCCCATTCACCAGAAGACCACTGAGTGACCTCACGCAATTCAGCACAAAGTAGAATATCACTGAGCTGAGCCGTGTCCGAATTCCTGAGTAATAAAATCCTCATCTAATAAAATAGTTGTTATTTTAGCTAAGTTTAGGGGTCTTTTATTATACAGTAATAGATAACAGGAACATAATTTGATAGCTGGCAGTGGAGTGTTGTCATAGTAAAACCTAAAAACATGTGGCAGTGGTTTTGAAACAAAACAGGGCAAAAGCTGGAAAGATCCTGAGGACATGGTTGTTAGGGAAAGCTGGAAGTACCTGAAGGAAACTGTTGGTGGACACTCAGAAAATAATACAGTAATTGCTATTGAAACTGGAGAAAACTGGAGAAAAAGAGATTCTGGTTATGAAGTGGCAGAAATTTGGGCAATATTGTTTCTATGGCAATGTAGCCAAAAGAAAATAGACCTAATCAATTGATGGATTGAGCTGAATTTTGATTTCTGGAAAAAATGCTGAAAGTGCCAATTTTAAAAAAATTTTAGTTATGTATGATATAGATAAAGTAAAAAATAAACTATAATTAACAATAATTATTATTTTGTTATATTGCTGCATAATTCCTAGAAAGATGGACTGAAACCTAATCAAAGAATGTCAAGATGTAGCCAGAAAGATTTCAGGAGTGCCATAGACTAGGGATGCTCTGCGCTTTTCATTCTTTCCATTTTTTAATGGTAATGCCCACTGCATTTGTCTTACCTGTCTCAACATTGAATGTTGGGAGCAGGAGTCAAAACACCTGTTTCTTTAGTTTGTGGGTTTTCAGGTTGAGAAGACCCATACTCAAAGAAATATACCTGAAGAATCTCAGTCATATCTGTATCTTACTCAAAAGAGAAGATCCTGGATCTTAAGCCTGATCTTCGTGCTGCAAGGATCCTAATGCTAAATTTGTTAGGAGGGTGTTCTTTGGAGAATGTGAATATATTTTTGCAGAGGGAAGGAATGAGAATAATCAATGGCCAAAGAATGGATTTTGGCAGATTAAAGGTTGCCACAAATTCTCTGCTACCTTTTCCACTGAGTGGGATGGTATGTATCCTCTACCCTTGAATCTGGGTGGGCTCCATGGTTTGCTATGATCAACAGAACATGGCAAAGTGATGCTGAGCCCCAAGTCCCCAACTACCCTAATACGATGTTGGAGAAGCTACTTGTAAGCATTCTAATCAATAGTTTCAGCCAAGATCAGTCCCCCAGCCAAGGCACTAAATTTGTGAATGAAGGCATCTTAGAATTTCCAGACCAGCTCATCTGCCAGATGAGCATCCCAAGTGATCTCAGTTGACCCTACATGGAACAGAGAAATTATCTACTTGAGCTCTATTTAAACTATTAATGAAAATGAGAGAGAGAGAGAGAAAGAGAAAGAGAGAAAGAGAGAGATAATAAAATGATCTTTTAAGCCGCTAAGTGTTGGGATAATTTGTTACATAGCAAGAAATAACCAGGACACTAACTGTCCATACATATGAGTAAATACAGGTAAGCAAACTCTTCACAATGGATTATTCATCCTAAAGTGGTGATAAGTTGACTTTTTGTAGAGGTAATTATATTTCAAATGTGCTAAAGATGCTTTGTATTTTTTCTTATCCATGAAGCATGAAGATAGTAGTCACTACTACAGTTAATTCACAGGAATGTTGAAAGGAGCAAATTAGCTTATGTATATGAAAGACATCTGCAAAGCTTTTATCATTATGCAAATGTAAGATATTATTACATTTAAAGAAATATTTGAAAAAAGTGAAGGGTTCCTTTCCAATTCAAATAATTACCCATTTTTTAATCAATTTTGTAAGTTCAGCTTATCACATACCTGATTTTTCTGTGCATCCAGGTATTTATAAGGATGTAAAATTGCTGTCTTGTAAACATAGACTTTATTCAGTACTAAATTAAATCAATGCTTGTTAATAAAAGTATAAAGATACATTTTTAGTACAATATTGACATGGAGTGGGATATATTTTAATTCAGATAAGTAAAACAATCGATATTTGTTAATTCAGTCAAGCATGCAACTCTTAGGTGAGGTGGGGGGATGCAGGAAAAAGCTAGCTTTAGACAGAAATTCTATTTCCCCATCCCACCCTCCCACCCCATCCCTAGCTGTGGTTCAGCCTCATCTTGGCACTTGGTGAGGAGCACAGTGTGCATAAAGAAGGGAGATAAAGAAGTACTAAAATACTTTGCTCCATGACAAAGAACAAAGTGCTTGTTATAAAGGCCTACAAGTAGACTTGGGCTTTGCTACTGTTAAGAAAGATGAGACTGTGGGAGTTTTCTCAAATTTCAGGTTACTGAACTAAAATATAGTAAGCGATATTTCATGTTTTTAATGACAATTTTTTAATTTTTTCCCCTCAGAAAGCTAAAATATATAAAGATGGTTTTTAAATTTTACTCTTTAGATTTAATATCAAAAAGAAAGCCAATGTCTTTAGGAGAATGTGGTTTAGTTTTTGATGTTTACAGGTAAGCGCCAAAGAGAAATGGTCTCATAAATGTTCTAATGTGTAACATTTGCCTACAGCCTTCAAAATGGAATGAGTTTGAGAAAAAAACTAAAAGCATGCAAACACACACATACACATACACAAAGTATCCCTTGGTGTCAATAGCAGCATCTGCTTTTACACTCCAAAACCTTTCATTTGAACAGACAGTACACCATGGATGGCCCAGTACCTCAGCTACCATATCCCAGGGATCATCTCTTCTTTGACTGCAGGTATCAACGCCTCTAGAGCTGAGCTCCATTCTGCAGTGCAGTCAGAAGTCCATAAAACTGAGCCCTTTCTCTGTAAGCACACTTGCCAAGCATATCACAAGTGAAGTAATAAGATGCTGTTCAGATTTCACCCATCTTCCCCTTCAGCCTACAGAGTTGCAGAGCTTTTCAGGGCCATAGAACTTGGGAGGGTCCACTCCTGCTGGAAGAAAGACTAACTTTGGCTGGGAGAACACAGAAGGTGTAACCAACCTTTGCTTCCATTGGCCTTCAGCAAACACTTTTACAACAATAACACCTTAGGTTAAGGTAAAGTACTAAAAAAAAAAAAAACTTTTTATAAAATCTTCTGAAACATGGTTAAGACCTGGCATTTACTTTGACTTAACGTGTTAGACTAATGTGTAAAAAAGCAAGATGTATTGAGACTTACTTACTGTGCATCCTCACAATAACCCTAAAAAATGTGTTATCATCGTCATTTTACAAATGAGGAAACCAAGGAATAGAGCAATTAAGGAACTCATGCAAGGTCACAGAGCTATCATTTACTGAAAGACAGTATAATAGAGTCATAAAAACTGGGGCTTTTAAGAGAGGCAGAACCCCAATCTCAGCCTCTTAATAGCTCCATGAAACCAGGCAGGTTAGTGAACATCTGAGTCTCAGGTTCTCATCTTTAAGATGGGTATAAGTACAATACTCACTCAGAAGAATAGTGTGATTTTTAATAATCTGTCCAGTGGCTGGAATATAATAAGCACTCAATAAATGAAGAATTATTATTAAATACTGTATACCAGGCACCATTCATATATTATTTTATTTAACCTAACGACAATCATAAAAGATATTATACCTATTTTATAGATCCAGAACTGAGGTCTAAGATTGCCTAGAATCACATAGTCATGTCAAGATTTTATCCTAAGCCTAGATAACTATAAAAGCTGTGTTAGTTCCATGCTGTTCCTCAACCTCCCTCAGTACACCAGTCTGTGCTGATATCAACCTGCACTACAAATGACTTTTTGAATAATCAGTTAACATTTGTCAGCTACTAATGTAGTAAAGCTGCATTATTCATTTAACCCATTGCTTCTCAAAAATCTATTTTTGCCCTAATGCTCAGAGGAGGAAGATATTTAAGTTATCTCTCTTGGGGAAAATATTGAACATACAAATAGCAACACTTCATGAAAATATTTAAAGATTGTTTAATTTAGAGAAAATAAGACTAGATTAAGAATCAGGACACTTATTTTTGTTTTGCTTTGCTTTTCACAATTCTTACTGACTAGCTATGTGTCCTTAGAAATGTAATTTAACCTGCCAAGACTTCTACCTCCTTCCCATAAAATGAGAGATGAGCTAGGAGAGTCCCTTCTAATTCCAAAGTGGTACTATTTAGTATCTCTCATACACACATACATATACACCCACAGCATTCAAGAATCTCTAGACCTATGGTTCTTCCCACTAGGGATCCAGTAACATTATTATTGCTTTAATAGTTATTTCAAAATTCAGATTCTAGAATCTTTGAGATTTGGATTTGGTTGATCTGGTCCAAGATTGAGAATCTGTATTTTTTTTAACACTCTCCAGCTTTTTCAGGTGAGCAGTCAGGCTTCTGAATCACTGTTTCAGATCTCTTTGTGGGATCAGCAAAATCACCATGCCCTGAGAGTGCAAGGATGAACAAAGCCTGCAGTAAGGCCTCTGCCTAACAGGGCAAGTTCATTGTCAAGGTAGAGCTACAGTGCACCAAATTTGGTTTTCTTGGCCATTTATTATCACATTGGAAAATAAATGGGGAGAAAAGCTTTTACGAATCTTTTTCCTATAGGAAAAAAAAAAAGGCATACTGTCATCATGGCATCAATTTTAAAACTAAAGTAATGGTCTACAAAGCAATAGAATTGACCCACCTAGTAGTGGTGACACATGCAAGTTGAGAATCACCCAAAGTCAAGAAAAAGTATGGTCAATACTATGGTCAGTACATGAACACCAAACCTATACCCCAATAACTAGGTTTGTTGAGCTGGGATCATGACATGATTCCCATTAATGAAATTAAACAGGAAAAAATGGATTGGAGAGATTAGAAAGACAAACACAGTGACACCCAGTATTAAGAAATAAGTTAGAGATATTTACCATTGTCAAGTCCAACTGAAGTCATGCTGGAAGGGATGCCACCAGCCAACAAGGTATGGATCATTTGTTAAAGCAGAAATAACACTCCTACTATCATAGTAAACACAAATACTTACCCAAGGACCAGTGATACTGTATGTAAAGGGCTGAAGGTCACGTAGGCACATTCCAGTGTCACCATTTCTAAAATTCAAGGATCATGCAAACCAGCAGATAAATGCAAAAGAGATTTTTTGTGTGTGATCTTGAATAATTCTTTTTTGAGTGCTCTTTAATATGGGCCAAATAATACTGTCTACGGAATGTTCGACAATTATTTAAATACAACCTGTAAGACACACTCCTTGGCAGAAAGAGGCATGTAAAAAAAAATGAGTAGAATGGATAAGAATGATATAGTCCTTAAAAATAGCCTGACACCCTCCTCTATGAGCTTCAGAAATCTCAAGGATCAGGCCATGTCTGTCTTTTAGATCTAGTCATCTTGATATTTCATCCAGTATTTATCAGGTTTTATATCAGAAAGAAAAAAGAAAGGAAGGAAGGAAGGAAGGAAGGAAGGAAGGAAGAAGGGAAGGAAGGAAGGAAAAGGAAGGAAGGAAGGAAGGAAGGAAGGAAGGAAGGAAGGAAGGAAGAAGAGAAGAAAAAGAAAGAATCCTTCATTGATAAACTGCGAGTCCCGTGTAAATGACCAATGACTTTACTGCTCTACCCAGAGGTTTACATGAAAACAGAGATCTGTGATGTAACATGAAAATATGTTTGGTCTTTGTCTTCAATTTCTGACACAGAGCTTCTAAAACCTTTGGAATTTCCTGAGTGAAAGGAATGTCTTTGTTCATTCATATGGAATCCCTTTCCATCACACCTGAGGTATGCTAATGAAATGATTTAAGGTAGGGCCCCTAGATGGCCTCAGGATAGGGCTGGTCACCAGACTGACCAAGTGATTAGAGGGTTGGAACTTTCAGTCCCACCTGCCAATCTCCAAGAAAGAGAGAGGAAGAGCTGAAGATTGAGATCTATAGAAACTTTTGAACAATGAAATTTAGAAAGCTTCTGGATTGGTGAACACATCCAAGTGCTGAGAAGGTAGGAAACCTGAAGAAAGTACAGAAGCTCCATGCTCCCTGCACCATACCCTGCCCTATGAATCTCTTCTATGTAGCAACTAAAGTGCTTCCTGAATCCTGTGAATCATTCTAGTGGGAACTCCCAATTTACAGCCAGTCAGTCAGAAGTATGAGTGGTCCAGGACTTGAGATTGGCATCTGAAGAAGAACCCCATCAACACCCAGTCAGTGTCTGAGAGATGGAGAAGTAACATTGGAAAAGATATCACCTATTTGTTGTCAGGAGGAAAAAAATCTCTCAGGATCAAAGGGTGAATCCATGTTCATGTAATGTAAGGAGGAGGCAAGAGAATTAAAATGTTAATCAAGCCACTATCAGAAACTGAAATTTACTGATCAGCCCTGTAGCCAGGTCAGGAGGACACGTACAGAACAAAGGAATATTGCTGCTGGATTACTAACAAACATTCTCTACACCTGTAAGGGGGAAACAGGAACAGAGTCATTCTCTATGGCTAAAACCATGTGGGAACCTAAGGATTAAAGGGTGGGAACTGCCAGCAGATCTTTCACTCTATATATTCTTACCTTTTCACACTACATACTCTTCCCCTTCCTCACTGTATGTCCACATCGAAGAATATGGGAACTAAAGAATGATGTATAAACTGATTTCTCTGAACACTCTGGGTCCCTCTCAGTGCCTTTACTTTGTTTCTCTCTCACCGTCCCTCTAAGTCTCTGACTCTGAGAGGAGACCACACTCTGTCTGCAGAGTGTTACCCCTTTTCTAATAAACTTTCCTTTTGACTATAACTTTGGCGTGCGTGCTGAAATCTTTCTTCACTCTCTGCCAAAAGACCCTCTTCTCTCGCAAGGTGCAAGGCTTGGTATCCCGCCCCCCCGCCCCCACACCACCAACGTGGGGAAATTTGCCCTGTCCTGCATCACGTGGGAGCTGAACTCAGGATCAGCTCCACTCCCCTTTGCTTCCCTGAGGCTATATTTCACTAAGTCTACCAGGCTGATTTCAGAAACTCTTGATACTAGGAAGAAAAACTGGCCTATTTACTAATTCCAGAACTTTGGGGTGGGGGGGGCTGATGTCCCTAAAATTATGTTTCTGAACTAAATGAAAATTTGCTAGCATCTTTGTCAATCAGAAAATATTAAAGTGAGGTGTTTGGGGACTATAATTTAGTTAATATCTCCTTTATTTGTTAAATTTCATTTGGCAGCTGACTCTTCACTCTTGAAATCATCCTGTTTTACATGTTAAATATCAACAAAAGTCCAAAACATTTCACCAGATGGCTTCTTACTAAAACTGAATAAAAGTGAACAAAAGGAAATCTAGAACACAGAGCAGCCAGATAATCCAAAGTCCCTACCTAAGTCTTCTTCTAAGTGAGGTGACAGAGCCAACAAGAAAAGCTCGTAGTTTTGTTTTACATTTATTTTAAGTGATAAGCTGTGTATTATCTCCTCTCTAAATCAAACACTCCTATCCTCCACCATCATACCTTTCTCTAAACTGCAGAGCTCTCTTTCTCCACCGACTTCAACCCTAAACAACCAGATTTGCTCACTATCTCCACAGCTGTCAGTAAAATATATCAAGAGACCTAAGTTCTAGGTCCAATATTGCCTAATACTGACACTAACTAGTTTTGGGACCTAGAGCAAGTCATTTCAACTCTGAGGTTTTAGTGGTTTCATTACTATAATAATGTATTTGGATTGGATCATACTGAAGATCTAAAATTTGCTAACAACATCTATAATTTTAGCAACACTGACTAGCTCTTGAAATTAAGCAAAGCTCTCAGGGCTGTCCCATGGTTAATATTAAAAAATAAATTTTTTTTCATGATAACAAGAAAATTATTCCACACTAATTTCACCATTTAACAAAGTAAGAGATAAATAGATTTGTTCATTCTTGGCATGATTAGAGAAATATAGGATTGCATATGTTAATTAAAATTTCAAGAAAACACAGGCAAACATTCAATCATAACAGAAAAAGAGCAAAGGAAACCTAGTCCATATGTCAAACGAAAGAAAAAAAAAGGCAGCAGCAAAGAAGCAGAGAGAAAGCATAAGAGATGAAAAAAATGCCAGTTATGAAAATAAATATAAATAAAGTAAAATTTTTTATTAAAAGATCAAGACTATTGATCTACTGAGGGAAAAAAATGGTGTAGATGATAGAGGCTCTGTTCATCCCTCTGGTGACCAAATCAAAATTGTGACAGAAACAAGGAGCAAACAACAATGACAAATTGCCTGGGATATAGATGAACAAGTCATACACTAGGGAGAAATCTAAGAAATCACTCTGCAATAGCAGAAGGTAGGATGAGGGCAAAGACATGAGGCTGCCCAGTACCAAGCGGCTGAGTGGGACAAAGGCTGTGGCAGCCAGCAGCTCTAGATGCCTCTTAAAGGGGGCTTGTTCGTACTCCGGCAATGGACTTGCTCGCTCTGAGCACTAATGCTGGTTAGGCTGCACGGGGATTTATGGGGGACACTAAGTTGTCAGAGTGAGGGCCAAGGCAAGACTCACTCTGTACAGGAGTGCCGGCAGTATCCATCATTCTTCTATTGAGCCATCCCCACTCCCAATGCTAGACTTAAGCGCCACCATAGCAGAAACGTCATCAAACTGCATAACAGAGGTCGCTCCACCCAGAAGATCCCCCGAAACTCCACCTCCCCCAACTCGTGGACCCACCCAAACTACATCCAGGTATATCCTCTGCAAGTCAGGTGCTCCTTGCTGAGTAGCACCTAGACTCACACTGGTGGCAGCTGGCCTCAGTTTCTAGTGTGGCCTTTTGAGGCAACTATAATCACAGCATCTGTGGATCACTTGCTGAAGCTTAACAGGTGGCCCCAGAGGGGCACAAGCTTGGACTAAATTTGTCCTGCAGCTGAACCCCTCTTAGGAATGTGCCATTGAACACCTACTACACAAATCCACACTAATAAGACCAGGAGACTTTGCTTAATACATAGAAACAGACACAGAATGGCAGCCAAAACTGGAAGACAAAGAAGCAGAAACCATATGAGAGAACAGAACAGAGATCCAGAAATAATGGAGTCAAGCAATCTAATAGATGCAGAGTTCAAAACACTGGTTATAATAAAGATGCTCAGTAAACTTATGGAAAGTGTAGATGAATTCAGTGAGAATGTCAACAAAGAGAAAAAAACATAAAAATGGAAATGGAAATTATAAAAGAACCAGTCTGAAATGAAGAATACATTATCTGAGATGAGAAGTATATTAAATGGAATAAACAAAGTGAATAAAGAAGAGGATCAAATAACCTCTATAGAGGATGAGAAAGCCAATGACACTCAATCAGAATGGCAAGAAAAAAGAAGGCAAGACTATAATAATAATTTAAGGAGCCTATGAGACACTATTAAAGGTAAAAATATTCATGTCATAAGGGTATCTGAAGGAAAACAAGATGTTGACGAGCTATTTGAAGACATAATGTTGGAAAATTTCCCTAACCCAGTGAAGGAAATAGACAGTAAAACCCTAGGAAGCTCAGAGAATCCCCAAAACCAGAAACCCGAAGAGGCCCACACCAAGACACATCCTCATTAAAATGCCAAAAGTTAAATACAGAGAGAATCTTAAAAGCAGCAAGAGAAAAGCAATTAGTTACCTACAAGAAAGCACCCATAAGACTGGCAGCTGATTTCTCAAAAGAAACTATGCAGAACAGAGGGCTTGGCACAAAATATTTGATGTAATGAAAACCCAAGATCTACAGCCAAGAATACTTTATCCAGCAAAGCTATCATTTAGAGTTGAAGGACAGATAAAGAGATTCTCAGACAAAAATAAGCTAAAGGAATTTATCAACACCAAGCTAGCATCACAGGAAACATTGGCAGAACTTCTTTAAGAAGAAAAAACATGTATCAAAAACAGGAATAAAGAACAGTAATAACTACATGCCTATCAATAAGTACCTCAAATGGAAAAGAATTAAGTGCTCCAACCAAAAGATAGAATGGCTGAATGGATAAGAGAACAAGACCCCTACCTACATATGCAGTCTATAAGAGACTCACTTCAGATTAAAAGACACACACAGACTAAAAGGAAGGGGATGAAAAAAGATTTGCCCTGATGGACCTAGAGGGTATTGTGCTGAATGAAATAGGTTGGATAGAGAAAGATAAATATCACATGATTTCATGTACATATGGAATCTAAAGAACAAAATCAATAACAACAACAAAAGCAAAAGTAAACTCATAGATACAGAGAATATTTAAAGGAATACTAGATGGGAAGGGGATTAGGAAGGAACAGAAAAAAAACAAGAGGCAAAGAGATTAAGAGGTACAAATGGATAGTTTCAGAATAGACATAGAGATATAGAGCGTAGCATGTGGAAGATGGTTAATAAAGTAATAAATATGTAAAGAGAAAGAGGCATACTGGATTTAGTAGGGTGATCACTTTGCAAGTTATGTGAATCTCTGATCACTATGCTATACGACTGATATATTATTGTATGCCAACTATAAGTGAAAAAAACTCATTGAATTGTACAATGTAAATACAAGCAACTAATTGCCTTTTATATTTCAATAAAGAACAAAAAAAAGAAAAAAGATCAAGATTATCAAATTGGATTAAGAAATAAAATTTAACTATATGCTAGATTAAAAATATACATATAAATTAAAAGTAGAAAAATGTGTAAAGATCCACCAGGTTTATTTAAATAAAAAGATTAATAGCACTAAAAGTAGACAAAAGCACAGGACAAAACAAAGAATGTAAATTTAGAGTGCTTAAAAAAGGTAGACTTCACAATAAAAGCATAATAGGTAGGAACCATTGTGCACCTAGTAAATACAATTAAACTAAACACAAAGCATGCAACTCTTCGTTATATTGGGAAGAAATGGGTAGACACACAACTGAAGTCTTGAAACTATTTTCCTTCCTTAATAAATCAAGTAAGCCTAATACATAGCAGATTTAACTAATAATTTTTAGTTTATATAATTGTTATAATTTAAAGTTAATGCCCTTCCATGAGTACATACACTTTAAAAACATCTGTGGAATATTTTTAGAAGTTAATTGCGTAATAGAACAAAAACTAAACTATGATAAAATTCATAAAGTAAAAGTATACAACCTGCATTTTGCAACTGTAAGAAAATAAGCTAGAATGTAATAAAAACAGTTTTAAAAAAGGAAACTGTTTATTTGTATATTAGAAAACATATACATAATTAACTCCCAAATCAAAGATAAAAATTGTGATTAAAAATTAGGGGAGAAATAATTAGAACATTACATATCAAATCTTACAAGATGAAGTAACTATTTGGAGAAAAAAATAGATTTCCATACTTGCTTAATTAGATCAGACATAACACAAATAAAAGAATTAAGCTTAATTAAATTTAAACATTTTTTAAATAAAAATGTTTTTGAAAGCAGAAGTAAATAACAAAAATAAAAGCAAAAAGTAATGAAAGCAAACACTAAAAATATAATAGTCTCTCATATTCTAGCTAATCCAGAAAAAAATAAGAAAGAGTTTAAATACATGAGAAATGAGATATAACTATAGATATGAGAGACAGTTAAAATATATGACAACATCATATACTATTAAATTTTCAAAATTCACTGATTTTCTAGGATAATATAAATGGCTAAAGTTAACTTACTAAGAACTAATAAACTGAATAAATCTTTGTTGGCAAAAAAATTTTTTAAAATATTAACGCCAATAAGATTTCTGAATCAAAACTATTTTTTAAAAAACTATTTTCAAGTCTTAATCTGCATATCATACATATCACTTCAGCATAGAAAAAGATGGAAAACTTTCTAATTCCTTTTATAGTTAGTATAGCTATAAAAACCTAATAAAGAGAAAGTGGGGAAAAAATTACAAATCAATACTACTTCTGAGCATAGATGCAAATTCATAAGTAAATTTCTGAAAAATTGAATCTCCCAAATAAGAAGAATAGTGAAAAGTCTGAGCTTTTACTCTACTTGCCAGCTGATAAGTTAACCTGCCAGTTTCATGTGGCAGAAGAAAAGAGACTTTGGTGTCAGAGACAAGGAATTTTATTACTTATAGCATAGGAAGCAGCCTGAGTATCAGTATGTACGTTAATGCCCCATTCTCAGGAGGGTGATGCAATATAAGCCCAGGTGGATGTCTGCACAGGTAGGTGCTTTACATTATAGGAGAGGAACTCTGAGTTTAGATAACTTGAATCTTTAAAAATAGGCAATAAGGCTACCCATTGTTTTTGAGGGAGACATTATCTTTATTACAGTGGACAATAAGCATGCCTGCTCTTTTCACCAGTGGGAAGACACTATATGTTCGAGGCTATGAGCAAACCTTCCCTTTGTTCTGGAGGGAAAGACTAGGTCTGTTCTTGAGAACATCCTCCAGAACAAAGGATAGTCTGTGCCTCTGTTTACAGGGTATACAGAAATGTGAGAGCTCCATGGAGAATTGCCTCCCAACACTTCATTAAATAGTATATTCCAAAAGTGCAAAGATGGTTTAATGTTTGAAAACGTAAATAGGGCAAAGAAAAACAATATAATACAATTCAATATTTAGTCTTGGCTGTTATAAAGAAACTTTTTTTATACAATGAAATATTATTACTTTAAATGTCTAACTTAAATCTATTTATTAAAATCTATTTAAATCTATTAAATGTCTATCCTAAAGTAATAAGTGGCATCATATTTTATAATAAAATCTTACATACAATCTCATTAAAATCAAAAATAAAATAAAGATGTCCATTATAACTGCTATTATTTAACATTATTCTGGAAGTTGTAGTCAATGAAATAAAAATGAAACATTATGCAAGAATTGTGACAAAAATCATCACTATTTTAAATTACATAGTTATACATAGACAACTCAAAAGGATCAGAGAAAAATCTTTAAAAATAATGAATTCGATAAAGAAGTCACAAACAAAATAAGTATTTTAAAAATGTCTGTATGCCAGCACTGAGTTATTTTAAACAATGGTAAATCATAATAACTATTTCTATGATTTCATTCCCAATAACCTCAAAAAAAAAAAATTGAAATAACCTGCACAAAAAAGAATGCCACCTACATGAAGATAAATTCAGTACTTTTGAGATACTCAAAAGAAAGTATTAAAAATAAATAAATCATATATTCCTAGATAGAAAAAGGAAGTTTGTAAAGATATGTCCAAGTTGAGTTGTAAATATAAGTATATTCTAATTAAATTCCCAATAATATTTTAAGGCAGAGATTTGATAAAGTAGTTTTTAAATGTATTTGAAAGAATGTCGCCTGATGATAATAAACAAGTTTCTAAAAATAAGAGTAATAAGAAAGGATTTAATCCTTCTGAATATTAAAATATACTATAAAGCTTTGACAAGCAAATAAAAACAGAGTGAGATTATTAAAAAATCAGCATATAGTGCAATGGAGAAAAACAGAGAGCAAAAACAGATATATGCATTATACATCAGTGGATAAAAGATGAAACTGAGTTAACCAACTTTTTTCTTAAAAAAAAATTAAAAATTTGCATGGCTCTCTTATATGAAATAATTTTTGGATGGTAAGAGTTATACTTTTAAAATAAAACCATAAGAATTTAGAGTAAATTATAGATGAAAATCTATGGGGGTAGGCAAGGACAAAAATAGAAAAGCCAAGAGCAGAAAAATCAAGATAGAATAACTCATGAAGAAAAATAAGAATAGATTTAATTTCATGAAAACAAAAATCTGCATGCCAAAAAGAATCACTATAAATAGTAAAAGGCATTCAATAACTAAAATAAAATATTGTAAAAGTAATGACTGACATATACTCAATAATGAAAGATAGCATTGAGTAGTTTACAAGCTCCGACCATAATTTATGTACAAAAAAATTTTACGTACAAAAAAAGTTTATGTATTATTCATGTTATGGAACAAATGAAAGGCAATAAATCGAAGCATGGAAGCAAATCTCAGCTCCATCTCCTGCTAAGGGTGTCCCCTTGCCTCAGTTTTATCATCCATAAAATAGGAATAATAATAATAATACTTCACAACATCATTAGGAGAGTTATATGAGAAAATGCAGCCTGGTACAGAGTAAACATTAAATAAATGTTAATGATAATAATGTTGGTTGAGACATAGAGGTATAATTAATTACACTTTTTCTCTTGACTTCTGTATTAGGAACCAGATGAGAGATGAAAATTCAACTGATGAGCATCTATACAAAATTCTAATGTTTGATTAAACTGAATTAGAAAAATGGCTCAAGCTGTGGCCATAAGCCTACTACTACTTCAGCATTAAACACCCCTGTTTGATTCAACATTTGGCAAAAACATACTCATATAAGTGAGTCTTATTTGGAAAACAAGTAAAATAAAAACTGGTCCCATCCTGGAGACCAGCAGCTCCAAAGAGATGGAGGGGCTGGACCAGGAAGCCTCTCGGAACTTCGCAAGATGGTGATGGGGAATGACTGAGTTGATACCTTCATGTCATCTGCCAGAGGAATCACTCCACCTTGAGATCCAAAGGTGACAAGCAAGTATTCTGTGTATATGTCTCCTTCCTATGTCACTCCACCATGGAAACGTAAAGTGAGAAGGATAGCATTCCCCATTCTACCCCCATCTTATTACTTTGAAATAATTTAAGCTGAAGCAGTTGCAGTGGAACATTTCACAGCCATTCAAAAGTGTGTTTTGGGGAGAGACTTTTCTTGACATTGGAAAATTGTCACAATACAATGTTCAGGAGGTGGGAGGAGTAGGGTACCCTTGTTTATTCATATTTACAGAGACAAATTCTGTTAAAAAGTACACTAAAATGTTAAAAATTGGTTATTTGGGGATAATTGACTTATGGGCAATTTTAATTTCTTATAGTTCACTGTATTTTTTAACTTTCTACAATTTTTTAATTACATTCTTATTAAGAAATAAAAGAGAACTATGACTAGCTTCTTAACATAATTTCAGTCTCTCAAACTAACAAGATCTTAATTTAAAAGGATTGAAAATACATGGTTTACTTAACATGAGATTTTAGAAACAAGTCAGGAAAGTGGGACTTTTTCCTTTGTTTCTATATGCACATCTGTACTTTTTTTAGAAGCATACATTACTTTTAAATTAAAATATAAGCTATTAAAATTTGCATTTTTAAAAGTATTTTTTAAAAACTTTACATCAAGAGACAGGAGAAGCAAAGCCAAATGTGTGTGTGTGTGTGTGTGAGAGAGAGAGAGAGAGAGAGAGAGAGAGTATGCACATATGTATAAACATTAAAGTTTATGATTGGGCTTGAGTATACCACCACCTAGAAGCTGGGTATTTATATCAGGGCTCTGTTTCTGTGAGGTTCAAGGGCGCCAAACGGGCATTATAAATATTAATAAAAACTTCAAAAGCTAAACCACATTTTTATGGAGTTAGGAGCATAAACTGAAAGAATTAATTTGAAGAGGAAAAGGTGGTGTTTTTCTATGGTCGTTTTGTTTTGCTTTTGCTGAGAAATCCAGTAGCTCAAATTCTTTAACAAAAAGGAAAACTGTATAGCTTGTTCTGAAAATGGTAGATGCCTGAGTGTGTATCAAGCCACAGACAAACATGCAGATGATCAAGAATATTATTTTCAGAGTAGAATTTATATCTAAATGTCCAATTATTGATCTAGTCCCCAGGCCCACCAGGAATTGTGTCACCTATTAGGTGACGTATGCTTGCACATATGTGTTTTCTAAAACACGACTCCATATATGAAGAATATGAAGGGCAAAAACATAACAGCATAATTGGCCTCTTGAAAATAAAAACCAAATTGAATGAGGAGAAAAGATGGACACTTCTAAGATGTGTCTGCCAGATGGTGAATTCACTGGGGCAATGATTAGAAAGGACAACCCTGCACTGCTACCTTTCAGCCAGACTGTACTCCCTTTATAGGCCTGAGAGCCGCCGCATTAAAGTTTAATCATAAGGAGACTCTGTTCTATTTACATAGAGCCTTTCATCCCAAGAATTCAGAGGACTTTGTAGACATTCTCGCATTTATCTTCACATCACCCCATAAAAAGCAAGTTGGAACAAGTGTTATCTTCCCTTTACAGGCTGAGGAACTAAGGCAGGTAAACAGGTCTTCTGGGTCCCCTGGTGAGACAGGGAGTTAAGGGCTGCATGTTTTGGTCACTCAGAAGGAGACTGGCTAGCACACACTTAGGATTAAACTTTGCCTTCCAGTTCAAGAGGAATCTTGATGATTAGATAGAGCATTGGCGTCATTAGGCAGAGTAAGCAAATGACTAAATGTATAAAATAAAGAACTCAGGAAAATTTCCATCGCGAGGCAGGGAGAGGAGGTCTCCTTAGCCACTTGATGATGGAAAGTCCGCTAACAGAGAGCCATCTCTTTAAGTTATGGCATTGCAATCTCAAAAGTGTAAATACCTTTAGAGGCACACTACATTTAGCCGCTTTCAGACAATAGCATTATAATACCAGTTAATTTATTAAATTTGTCTCTAATTATGTTGTTAGCTGAATCCTGACTCTCAATGGAACTAGACACAGGGCAAATACATTTTTGATAGAAGAAGGGAATATAAGTTCTACGGCTTCAAGTCCTTTTTGAAAAGAAGCTACATATTATTAATTAATTAATTCTAGTTAATTGATTAACTAGAAAAACAGGTGTATATCATTTCTGATGGAAGCAGAAAAAATGTAATGAGAGAAGACAGTCTGGGTTCAAGTCCTGCCTGGCCTTTTACCAGCTACACGTCAACAGGCAAGTCAACCTCACTAAGCCTCCATTTTTCTTCTGTTATGTAAGAGCAATCATGTACTATCTTGGCTTGGATTCTCCCAAGGTCAAATTTCAAGTCAAGGTTAAGGAGAAAATTTTGCTGCTAATCACAGGGAGCACTGAGAAATGAGAAAGGGAGATGAGGAGAAAGTGGTTCCAATGAGAGGTTACCACTGTAGTCAGTTGCTTGTAATCCCTTTGAGGACCCTTTGGGAGACTGTGGGAATCTTCTTCAGAATTGTCCCATCCAAGGAAGTAGAAGTTGGGAGATTTATGCAAGAACTCCTATCTTTCAAAGGTTGAGAGTCCATCCTGGGCCAAGGACTCTCAGATACTTTTAGCCTAGCCCATGACTGCGTTGAGCATCTTCCCATGAGATCAGAGCACATCTCAGTCAGAGGGGCACAGCTGTCATGCAGAAAACCAACCTGCCTGCAAGAGACCTGTAGGGTAGGCCAAAGAGACAGAGATAAATACCAATAGTATCTGCTATGTATATAACCACTTCCTTCATACAGGGAGGGTAATGTGAATATAATGCTTAGCATAATGTCAGGTATATAATACAGAACTGATAAATGTCAATTTTTAGGATTGTTATTATTGCCACATTTTTTAAAAAATTAAACTGAACCTAAGCTTACTGTCATAGCAGATGGCTCAGAGGGCCAGGAGACAGCCAGAAACCCCTGGATGGTCCTGAGAATTCCTAAGAATTGAGGTCTAAAAATAGTACAAGTGTGAGGCGGTAAAAGGCCACCTTCATGTCCCTAGAGTTCTGCCTCGTTGATCCTGTGGAACACTGGTGGATCAGTTTTGCCAGATCTCTAAGGAGGACCCAGAGAAGATAAAAAAGGCTATATGGCTTCACTACCAGCCTCCCAACATAAAAGAACATACCTGAAGTGAAAAATCCCAAACCCTCTCTAGAACAAGAACTATCTGATTGAAGAAGGAAGGTGCAATAAATATTTCTGATTTAACCTGGGCTATGTGAGAGCTTCTCTGAAGTTTTGCTTCGCCTTTAGGCCCAATTCAGCAGGCATGAATGAATCCCCACAAATTGACTCCCAGAGAAAACACTGGTCATTTGAGAAGAGAACTGACACCTTTTGCCAAGCAGCTGAGTCTGTCAGTCCAGGGAATGCAGGATGACTCTCTTTCAGCTCAGGTGGAGTATAATGGAGCAAGATGAACTCCTGTCCACAAGCACAGTGGCTTGCACTAGCTGAATACATCACAATTCCTTTTGTGCAGTGTTGTGCTTTTACCACCCTCGTATATGGAACACGGTTCACAAAAGGAAACGGTGTTGTTTGGCAGGTGGTAAATCACTTCAATTGTGCTATTTTTCTGTTTACTCAAATAAATATAAAGATGCTTTGATTTTCCACAAAAAATTGTTATCGCTATTTGAATCTATGTTGCTTCAAAAACAAACATCTTACTTTTAGTATCAGAGCAGAGCATTCTGTTCCTCAGAGAAGTGATATTCTTTAGTAGGCTGCTGGGAAACTTTTAGAATATTGAAAAGATAAGACAGATTCTAGAATAAACAACATAAAAACTTTGTTTTCTGAACTCTAATAACTATGTTTGTTCTCTACAATAAGATGGACAATAAATGGCTGTAACATGAAGGATTGGGCTACAGGATGAGCCCAGGGTAGTCCAGCCTCTCCCTAAACCCCCAGCTGATCTTACAAGAGTTGTCTCATCTCTTCCCCTACAAGCCCCACCTTCCCCTACAAGCCCACTTCTGTTTCTAGCTGTGTTCTGGGGAAAACTTACTCCCTCTCTGATAAGCTGGTGTCACAGGGACCTGGACCAGATCTCAAACTACAATAAGTCTCATGCAAAAATTACTGAATTCATTTGTGGTTTCCTTTGACCACTCCATCATGCAGTCCCAGCTCCAGCAGGGAGCCATATCTATCTACCCACTGTCTATGTTAATGCCTGACCAAATCTCTCTAGGATTTCTTCTAGTTGGTTTTATTTTTATCCTTCCAATTCATGAAATGGAGGCTAACATATAATATAAGCAGATAAGTGAAGATGCTCTTTTTATGGACTAGTTTGTCTCTCTTCTGTCTTTTTTGTCTGAGTCAACATCATCATCATGCTCAAAACAAGTGACAACTCATGAATGCTTATATGTGTTTTCCTGTGTCATTCTCAAAATAATGAGAGAGATAACATTTATCCTCATTTTATGAAGGAGGAATCTGGAGCTTGGAAAGATTAAGTAACTTGACCAAACGGTTGTACAGCTAGTCAGGGCCACGCTCTACCACCATAGCCTGTTCTAAACCACCATGTTCTTCTATTTTCCCTTGTAATCAGTCTGCGGGCTCCTGGGGGATCACCTAGCACAATACCACATGCAGATTTTCTATCCATAAATGCTACAATCGTATCTTTCATGTGTGGTACAACATGCATTGCTGAAGCCCCTTCCACATGCATTTTCTGGGTGAGTTCGAATGGCAACAGTCATGATAGGGGTCTGTGAGGCAACACTGCCTCTCTGCTTGAAAAATAAAACTTGAAATTTGACATTCTCTATCCACAAGAACAACCAATAAACTACCTCTACTTTGCTTCATCCTTTGTTTCCTCTCCCCTCGGGGTGCATGTTTCTACCACACATTGTGTCCACTTTTTCCCCTGTTTTGCCTCTATTGAAACAGAATTCTGTTTCCTCAAAGAAAAATGTACCCCTGATGGGAATTACATGCATGTATCAATGGAGACATAAATGTCCCATGATAGAAAGCTAGCTAGAACCACCTCATCTGCAGAATTCATAACTCAGCAGTAAGAATGTTCTGTGCAGAAAACTGAGGCATATTCAAGGCTTTCAATGGAGGGCAGAAAAGGGAAATCACAGAAAATCAATTTTATATTTTTGAGGTTTGAAATGCAGTTAAAGGAAATGTTCTCTCAACTATTTGGGGGGCAGAGAGATATGATCATTTCTTTCCTCTTTAAGGTCAAAACTTCTTCTGAGTTCATGGTGTGACCTTGCTGTGTTGTTTCATGGTCTTATCCTGTTTTCCCAGAGTAACTATAAGAATCACACATTGACCAAGAGTTCAGTGCAAACACTAAATGACTCAGACCACCATCACGATGCTGCCACTCATTAGCAGTATGACCTAAAGCAAGTTCTTCAATAAACTTCTTAAATCCATTTTCTCATTTGTAAAATGAGAATAATAAATCTACCTCAAAAGCTTGGCGTAAGAATTAAATAAGAATTCAAAGCACTTGAAGTGCCTGATAGAAAGCCCCTAACAAATTAGAGCTGCTAATATATAAAATATTTAAAAAAATCATTTTAAAGTCCTTTCTTTCTCAGGAGGTTTAAGTATCCTGAAATCTAGTGATAATAAATACAAATATAGATGGTGAGTTATAGCACTCAGAGTAAATAATACTCTGTGACATAATAGAAGACAACCAGATCTCAAAGTCTTAGCACAATTGAATTTTCTTTATGGCAAGTCCAAGGTGAGTGTTTTTGGTCTGACACACCCCTGTGTTGCTCTTCTCCAAGTGGTGACTCAGGGATCCAAGATTCTACAGTCAAGAGGCTCCTCCAATCTCTCTTGTGTCTTCAGTTGTTGGCTTTCAGCCATTCAGGGGAGGACAGAGAGAAGAGAGAAGTCCATGTGAAATGTTTTATGGCCACCCACAGTCTAATGTCTAACCCTCAGTCACATTAGCTCATTTAGACACACAGGGCTGGGAAATGCTGCTGAGTCATGTGCCCAAGACAGAGAAAAGAAGCAGATGTGTGGGACCGCTGCCAGAAGAATGACCAGATGAATCATTTACTTCGAATTTTGATACAAGTAGGATTTATATTTTGGAGTCCTGGACCAAAGTAGGGATCATATGGACACTTTATATTTAAAAACATTTAAACAGAAAACAAGACTGGTGATCAGAGACAAAACTGTGAAGGATATAGAAGTTTGATTTTGATGTTCCTCTCACTTTTTTCTCCTCTTCTCCCTCTTCTTAGTCATTGTCTTTTTTTGTCTTCTAGTCTCCCATGCACCCCAGCATAGGGCCCTCAAGCAGATCTGTCCCTCGCAGAACTGCTTCATATCTCAGACAGTGATGTCTATTAAAATATGCCTTATTTCTTCAAAGCCATATTGTCTGATAGATGATAGCTAATTAATCTGATAAAGTAATTCATGCAGCTAGAATAATGGTATTATGGAAACTGTATTACTAAGCCCAAGTAATCTGTATTTTTAATAGTTCCCTTCTAGAGATAATGCCTTAACCAAAATAAATTGTCTAATGGTAAGAATTTTTCAAGCCTGAGGGTCTCAGTTATTGTGGCCATCTCAAAGAACACACATATGCAGTAGGAGCAGCTCTGACAGAAACACTGGGCACTTTACTGTGTTCCCTTTTACCTAAAGTTTTAATTGGGGTGGTGAGTTATAGACCTGTAAAACATTTTGATATTAGGTTGAATAATTTAGTCAAAAATGATTCTTAGAAAAGCACTACATACTTAGAAAAGAATTTTATGTAGCTACACAAGATTCCTGATTTAAGAAGGATTTGCCCTCCTTCTTAAATATGGAAATCCAGTTCCTCAGAAGAGTAGAAAATGCAATGACTCCAAAGGGGTCAGAGTAATCATGGTAATTGTGTTCATGAATTAAAATCCCTCATTGACTATTGATTGGGAAGAATCACATTAGATCTACTTCTTTCTGAATCCAGTGCATTGTGAGGTTTTTGTTTTTTGGATGTCTGCAAAAGCAAAGGTTTTTGTGGTGAATGTCAAAGAAATAACCCAGGCCTCTACAGCATGAATTGTTTCCTTGCAAGCCGATTCATAAATGAGCAATTTCTGGCTTCTGCATCCAGGATATGAAGAATAGAGCTGCTCTTTCTGATATCACAGGTGGAAGACAGACCTTTGCAGTCTCGTTCACAGAATGAGGGCCATCCTCAAGAAAACCTACTGTCACTCCTAGAAGACATGCGAAACAAGGAGCAGGAGAAAAAGCAAGACCCTGCGGCTGGGGCAGCTGTAAATAGGACTGCCCCTGGAGTTGGCTCTCACATGTAGGATCCTTTCCCTTCTTTGATACCTCTTGAGCCCCACTAGAGTGCTGAACTCACTCTTCTGTTACCTAGTGAGTTATGGATAACCACCCTCATGCTAGAGATTGAGAAGCTGGCATGTAGAGAAACAACTTTCCTGGTATCATATATGTAAAACTATTCATGGGGACATAGTCGTCTATTTCTCGCTCAAACCAGCCTTCTCCCAGAGCCCTTATTTAAATTCCTTTCAGCAGGAAGCAAAGGGAAAATTCATTCCCACAACAGTATTAATGAAGGGGTACACACATTGCAAATAAATCTGAGTTCAAATCTGACCTTGCCCCACACTAGTCATGTGATTTTGCAAAGTCCCCTGTGGTCTCTGAACCCTGCTCTCCTCCTCTTAGAATGGGTATCACAGAAACCTCATGGGGTAAGTGTGAAGACCACAAGACCTGACACATGTGAAATGCCCAGCACCTGGAAAACACTGACACCAGAACCATTAAACTGGTGATGACACTTTAAATTTTTTTTTAAGTTTGTGGGACCACTCCTGGATAGAGTACCCTGGGCTGTGAACTGAAATACAAGAAACAGGATACATCTCTGTTCTTGATGGGTTTAATTATCTATTTAGAAAGACAGGCTATGTGCAACAACGGAAGAGTACATTTTCAGTGCCAAATGAATGGAATATATAAAATTAGTACAATCAGAAATAATAAGCAGAGATAAGTAGGAAGTGTTAGGGTAATTAAGCTGTCTTCGGAAGAGAGTTAGAGACAGACACCAGAGGAGAAGAATGAAAAATCATTTCACCCATGCTAGGGGAACTGACCTGAGCAGCAATAGCAAGCCTTAACAAGAAACTCTAAGTTAACCCAAATTATTGGCTCTTTGATGGTGGAGTCCAGACTCAATTAACAAGACACTCAGGCTGCATTTTAAGAGTTGCTTTCTGATGCCCTGCAAATTATGTTTTGCAAAGGTCTAGCTCCCTACCTTAAAGTCCAGCCCTACCACATAAGATAAATTAATGTCACAAAAAACCTTTTGGAGAGAGGTGGCGAGAGGGGTCATATGACTTGGCTTGCTCTTCAAAAGGCCCACATCATCCAGGTAAAGCTTGCTAAGTAACTATCCATAGCGAGCGCATAGTAATAACTATCCACAGCAAGTGTATAATGTCAAATTCTTGTTTCCTTCATGGATGTTGGCATGACAGATTGGAACTCTCTGTAATGGTAGTTTCTATCCTTTTCTTCTGAGGGCTATGACTTACTTTTATCATTCAACAGAGATTCCTAATGGTAGAGATGCGCCCCAGCGTGTGCATGTGCCTACTCACACAGGAAATATGTTTTGAGCAAGCAGTGCACTTTAGACTTTAATGGGCATACATATCACCGGGGCATCTTGTTAACATGCAGATTCTGGTTCAGGGTATCTGGAGTGAGGCCTGAAATTCTGCATTTCTAACTTGCACCCAGAGATACCAAAGCTGCTGCTCCCCAGTCCACATTGAAAGGTGCAATTGGATAACTTCCAATTTGTGATTTAGGTGATTTAGGTGTCACGTTGGTGGGGACTGGTTGAGAATCACTGATATCTAATGACCTGATGGCCCCCCAAGTCCCTGAGGTATAGTCCTGCTCAGATGAACTAGTGTATAGGCACTCCACTATGCAGGGAAGATTGCCATGACCAAGAGATGTCCCTTAGAGGTCTGTTAGTTTATGACTAGAATACCTGAGACCAAATGGACATCTACCCTAGACCACTTAGGCATAAGTTCATGGAAACTTCTGCTATGTCCACAGAACACTTTACATGTGGAGGTCAAGAGACACTCCCACACCCCACCAATCAAAAACCAGGATGGCTCTCTCTGAGGAAACTTCCTGCTGAAGAATTGGGTTGTTCAGGGCAGAGTGAGGAAAGACAAGAGGACAGTGAGGATTCAGAATTCCCTCACCTGGGGAGTTTTTAAGTGCTGCTGTTTGGGAGTAGCGGCAGGGGTGGGGGTGTGGGTGAATAATCCTGAGTCCTGCATGTGACAAAAACAGAGATCTGGAAGTGAATATTCCCATGGCTTTAAAGGCTCCAAGAGAGCAGTGTCTGGGTTTCTCCATAGACACAGTGACACACTAGCTGCTAGCTGCCCACTGTCAGCATGGGTCGCAGTCATCAAAGGCCCTGAGGTACCACTGCTTTTGTCCAGGACCCCCCTCCTTTGCCCATAACTCTGAAACTACATGACATCTTAACCTTTATAAGAATTTCTTCAAGACAGCATTTAAAAACACCCAAATCTTTTTTGACCTTTACATGTTAGCAGAATTTTTTTTCTTAAATTGATGTTACAATAATTTTTTAAGCTGTGGCATTTTTAAAGCTACTTCAAGAGGAACTTCACTTTCCCTTACCCATCCTATTTGAGACCAATCATTAATCATGAAGGGAAGGCACCGAGGACTCAAAACCAGCTTTATTATGTTTTCGTGTTTGTGACATTTTCTTTCTAACAGCCAGTGGGAAGTTCTTATCCTTTTCATTTATTATCTACAGGTTGTAGAATTTGTTTTCCAGGTTCCAGCCCTCTTCCCTCACCTTCCACACCCTCCTCTGTCACAGCTTAGCATCTGTGAGCTCCTTAAGACTAGTGTTGGGAGAGAATGGCTTACGGATATCTTTAACTTTGCAAAATGCAAGTCCTTTTTGTCTGGGGCAAAATAGACTTTTCTGCCTGTCAAGGAACACATTTTTTTTCCCCATAAAGATAACTCTTATAGAGGGAATATAAGATGATCGGCCCGTAATTTAAAAGATTTAGATCAGAGGTCACAAAAAACTGAGGTCCCATAAGCCACTAGGCTCCCAGTTCTGTATGGCAATAGTCAGATGGTGTTGAATATCAGCTGTACCTTCTAAATCAGGGAATCTTAACCTAGAATTTATGGATGCAGGTGTGTGTTTAGAATTCAGATAGCCATAAACTTGGATGAGAAAAAGTTGCATTTTTATTTTTACTAACGTCTAACTGAAATTTGGCATTTTATTCAATTATGAATATAAGCAAGAAACTACCGTGGTATTAATAGTGCCTTAACTGCATCACCAACAGAAATCATGAGTGTTTTCATATTACATTGCAATGGTTTCTGATAACTTGAAAAATTGCTTATATCTACCACTAGTCGAAAATATGGTAATTATTATTCTGGCTGCTAGATCTTTTTACTTAATGCATTAATAAAAATGCATATATATTACTATACCACACATTTTTGTGTTTTTTAATACTTTGATAATTATATATCTATGTAATTGGGGTTTTTTTTTTGTAATTCTATAGGGTTTTTTTTTATGTGATGCATTTTAAAGCATTATTCTGAGAAGTGTCCATAGGCTTCATCAGATGTAAAAGTTCATGGCACACACAAAAAATGAGTAAGACCCTCCTTTAGATTCCTCGGTCTGCTAGAGTTTCTGAGTGTTCATGTCATTTGTTTTTGTAACATTCTTAATGCATGTAAAATTCTGAGTTAGCTTACTTAAGTTTAGTAAACTTTAAGACTACTTTTTCTTTGCATTAAGAGGCGTATGCTATTATGACAGGTGATATCACAGTCATTCATTCATTTTATCATTCATGTATTTAAAATACCCTTAATGACATTTATTAAGTTTTCTGCCAAGTATTGTGAAAGGTTATCAAATGAGTAAGACATTGTTTCTGCCTCTGAGATCTTAGACTCAAATAAGAAGTTTATCATTCCTACAAAATTTTTTATTAAATTTTAAGTGTTCTGTGCTTTTATTCCCACCATTAACAAGACCTACACGTAACAAAAAAAACCCTACCCAGCCTTATGCCAGTTGTTGTCAAAGGACAAAAATGTTGTTTCTTTTTCATCTTATTCCAGAAATTTTGAGGCTATTTATCCAAAAACCATATATTAAGTACCAATTAGATGTTTGAGCAGAGAGATAGATGACTCTACACAACTCTCAAATTTCTGACTTAAGTCTCCAAGTGAGGAATGCTACTTTTCAAAAAGAAACAGAATGTGTGTGAGGAGAAAGAGGAGATAAAACTGTGGGGGAAGGAAATTGTTGAGTTTTGATCTTGGCGAGATTGAGGTATGATTATAGTTGGCTGTATGGATTCAAAGATTTAAGGTTCGAAATCTAAATATGGAAGCCATCAGCTGTATAGGTGGTAAGTAAAATCACTGGCAAGTTTGAGATTGCTGTTTTAGCACACAAACAATCATTCTGTGAGGACTTTCAAATAGCCAAAGACAATGACAGGTGTATAGTAAGTAACCTCCCAACCTCATTTCTCTTTCTAACAATATAAAGTAACTCTGGAACTATGAAATCTCTATGCAAAACCATACTTCCACGATTACTTGAATAGAATGCCAAGTATGCTTTTTAAAAGTGTGAGTAAAAAGAGAAAAAGAAAGAAATCCCATGCCGTTCTGTTCCTCTATTCCCACCACAGAGTTTTGCTACAAACACAAGCAGACCAATAAAAACTGTGCAGAATACAGAAGAAGGGTGCAGGCAAGGAGACCTCAGGGAAAGTTGGAAGGATAGCAGAAAGATTAAATAGGTTAGGACTTCAGGAAGAGGATTTCGAAGTATATGCCTTTTAAAGGGTAGGCAGCTAAAGAGCCAAACACTGAGTTTAAACGGACAGACACAATTAAAATGAGCAAGTATAATTTAAAAGGACAGTCTTTCAAATACCTAGCTTCTGGGAGAGGGAAAAAAAAAGGGCGGGGAAGGGAAGGAAAAATGTCCTTTAGCAATTAATAAAAAAGTAGAAAAGAAGAAAAATGTAGAGTATTACAAGAAAAAATTGGTGGACTCACGATTTCTCCCTCACCACCAAAACAAACAAAACCAGCTAAAGTACATGAATTTTACCAGACTAACAATAAAGAGTGCCATTTAAATAGGAACCATGTAAAACATTTGAACATCACACACACACACACACACACACACACACACACACACACACACACACAGAGAACAATAAAATCTAAAAACGTATATTGCAGAGAGAGCTTTTACACAAATCAACTGAGGAAAATCCCTCCCCTCCAAATGAACCATGAAGCAGAAAGAAACTTGAAGTTTATACTCCATAACAAATTAAGTATATTCTAATAAACGTTTGAAGATCTGAAAACCACTTTAAATTAAAAATTCAAACATTGAGAATAGAAATGGACCAAAATAAAGGGGGAGGGGGGTAGGAATGAAAAAATAGTTGACTTAACTTTGGAAAGAAATGGGAAAAAAAGATATTATCTCAAAAATAAAGAAGAAATTACAAAGTGCCCAAAAGAAAACAGACTCAAATAAAATTTTTATGAAGGACATTGAAGAAAGGCAAGAAAACAACCAAAAGAGTGAAAATGACACAAAGGAAGACATAAAGAAGATCAGAAAAAGAATAGTGGAAATAGAAAACAGGCAATGAAGAAATAATATTTGTATTATCGGGGTCCCTAAAGAAGAAAAAAAAACAAACAAATGAAGCACAACTACTTTTTAAAATTCTAATCTAAGAAGTTTATTCCAGAAATAGAAAAAGCTTTGAAAAGCTTACTAAGCACTTGGGAAAATGAACCCAAAATGTCCAAAGATGAGACATATCTTAGTAAAACTATTAAATTTCGAAAACAAAGATAAAACCCTCAAGATCTCCAGACAAAAATAACAAACAATTTTGCAAAATTACTTTTTTTAAAATTTAATAATGGCAAAGGAGTTCAACCGGCATTAAAATTTAAAAAAAAAAAAAGTACAAAGAAGGAAATAAAATATATCAAATAAAAACTTTTAATGCATAAAGATTTATGGAATTCTGTGCCCATAAACTGTCCTTGAAGAACCTACTAAAGAATAAGCGTCACCCAACTAAATCGTATCGGGGAAAAACTTTAATAAAAGGATTAATATGTATCGTTTTTAAATATACAAATGTACATAATACTAAAATAAAAGTGGAAATGGAAGTGAAAGACTGCCATGTAGCTGTTGTATACTGTGACAAAGTAGAAACATTGCATCTAAAAACTAGGAGAGTCTATGGTCATGTCACCCTAAACAAGCCCGATCCCGTCTGATCTTGGAAGCTAAGCCGGATTGGGCCTAGTTAGTACTTGGATGGCAGACCACCTAGGAAGACCAGGTGCTGTAGACGTAAAAAATAAAAAAAATTAAGGATTGTAAGCCAACAAGGTCCTTGCAACCTGTGAGGTCAACCAAGGGTTGCTCCACCTAAAATAATTAATTAATTAATTAATTAATTGACTAATTAAAATCAAAAAATAAAATAAATAAAAAATAAGAGAAGGGAGAGAAAAGTGGATATGCCTATATTGCCATGTGGGCATTAAGTAACTGTCAAAATCCTGATTTGAGGAGAAAGTTAACAAAATAGGTAAACCACTAACTAACTTGATCCCAGAAAAGGGAAAATGTACAAATATTTAAAAAAAAGAAGAAGGAGGAGGAGGAGGAGGAGAAGGAGAAGGAGAAGGAGAAGGAGAATTGAGAAGAGGAATAAAAACACTGAAACAGTAAAAAAATGTTTTCATTCATAACAGACTAAGTTGTAGATCTCTATGCACATAAATTCAAAAGCCTAGATTAAATGGATAATTTTCTAGGGAAATACATATTGATCTTATTAGGGTCAGTAAACTTAAGCAGACCAATGTCCATACAAAAAATAGAGAAAGTTATTTTTTAAAAAATCACCAAGCACAGATGATTTCAAAGGGAATTCTACTAAACCTTCAAATACTAGCCAGCCTCAATTGCTCTATAAATAGCTTCGGAATACTGAAATTGAAAGAAAACTTTTTAAACCTTTCTTATGACACAAATATAATATTCATACTTAAACAGATAAAGACAATACAAGGACATAAATCTACAGAGCAGCAATACTCATTAACATCGGTGCAAAAATTCTAAACAAAATATTAGCAAACGTAATCCGGCACACTTAAATCTCTTCAACACTTAAAGGTTGCCCAGCCACATGCTTGGCATTCTCTCCAGAGCACACTTTCCTAACAATAGACCTTCTCATTTTATCATCATTTGCAATCTAGATAGGTTAAGAATTTCCCAAATTGCCAAGTGCTGGTTCCTCTTTGCTTAACAATTCATTCCTCAGATTATCCCTTTCCTCTGTTCTTTTGCTATAAGCAACAAGAAGAAATTAGGCTGCACCTTTACTACCTTGCTTGGAAATCTCCTCAGCTAAATATCCAGGTTCGTTACTTAAAATTTTTGCTTTATACACAACTGTACAACACAATTCAGCTAGCTTTTCTTCCACTATATAACAAAGATCATCTTTCTTCCAGTGTCCAATAATATTCTCATTTCCTTGTGAGACCTCATCAAAAGTGTTTTTAACATTTATATTTTTACCAACAGTCTATTTAAGACAATCCAGGCTTTTTCTATCATGTACCTCAAAATTCTTCTAACTTCTTACCCATAATCCAATTCCAAAGCCACTTTCATATTTTTAGTTATCTGTTACAGCAGCATCTCACTTCCCAGAACCAAAATCCCCATCAGTTTTCTGTGGCCACTTTTACAAATTATCATAAATTTGGTGGCTTAAAACAAGAATTTATTCTCTTACAGTTCTGGAGGTGATAAGTCTGAAACCAAAGTGTCGAATTCTCTCACGCACTCTCCATAGGCTGTGGGAGAATCCATTCCTTGCCTCTTCCAGTTTCTGGTGACTGCCAGCATTCCCTAGCTTCTGAATATATCACTCCAATCTCTCCTTCCATCTTCACATTGCCTTCTCCTCTACATATGTGTTTAATCTCACTTTCTCTCATAACCACATTTGTAATGGCATTTAGGACTGTCTTGGATAATCCAGGATAATTTTCTTATCCGAAGATCTTCTATTTAATTACATCTGCAAAAACTTTATTGTATAATATAACATTTACAGATTCCGAGGATTAGAACCTGATGTTCGTTAGTCAGCCTACTACACATAATAATATAAAAGGAAAAAAATCATAACTATCTCCACAGACACTGAGAAAACATTTGACAAAATTTAACACACATTCTTGGTAAAACTATTCCAGTAAATAGGAATTTACGTATACTATTTTAACATGATGACTAATCTAAAGCCAGTATCTTATTTAAAGGAGAAACACTAAAGCCATTTCCACTATGATCAGGAACAAGACACAAATATCCACTATTTCTGCCATTACTAGAAGTATTAGCCAATGCAATTAGACAAGAGAAATCAGAGGCATAAGAATGATTTAAAATGAAGAAAAATTATATTTGCAAATGATAGAGAGAATCAATAACAAAACTGACTCAAACAATAAAAGAATTTCTGGAAGTAGCAGGATATAAAATTAACATCTAAAAATTAATAGCCTTAAATACAAACAAATAATAAACAGTAGACATAATGATAGGAAAAAAACATAACAGCATCAAAATGTGATGAAAACTTATGAATAAACTTAACAAGAAGAGTGCAAACTTGTACAAGGAAAAAGGACACTTAATAAAGTCCTGAATAAATAGAAAACATCCCTTGCTCTTGGATAGAATTAGGGCATTATTAAAATATCAGTTCTCCCGAAGTTAATTCATAAATTTAATATAATTTTAATAAAATACCAAGAAGCTATGTTCTGGAGTTAGAAACTTTGATACTAATGTTTGTATGAGGAAAAAATGCAGGAATCGGTAGGAAAATGCTAAAAAAAAATGTGTGGGGTGACTAGTCTTACCAGAAATTAAAACATTTTATAAAACCTTGAATATTAAAACAGTGTGGTCCTGGGACATAAATAGAGAAACAGACAAACAGACTAGTGGAATAGAATAGTCCAGAATTAGACCCAAATATATGTGGAAGTTTAGTATATGACAAAGATGGCACCTTAAGTCACTGGGGTAAAAATGAAATTTTTAATAAATAGTTCTGGAACACTTAGGTAGTCATTGAAAAAGAAAAAGATAAAATTAGATCCATGTCTCACATCATACAATAAAATAAATTCCAAGTAGAACTAAATTGAAACCATACAATATAGAGGAAAACATGGCTAAATTAATTTAACCTTGGTAAGAGGGCTTTCTAAATATGATTTAAAATCCAGAGACAGATCCTTTTGTAGTTCATTAGCATGATGATTGGGCGTTCATGCTGTTGTGTGAGATGTGCCTCCCTCAAACCTTGTTACGACATCAGCACATTACCCATCTGACACAAAAAAAATAAAATAAAATAAAAAAATAAAAATAAATAAAAATAAAATCCAGAGACGATTTTAAAAATAATAAATTTGACTTCATACAAATTAAATATTTTGCATGACAAAAACCATTGTAAACAAAAGACGACTGACAAATGGGGCAAAAATATTTTAATATATACTAGAGAAAAAGGGCTAATATTCTTCATATGTAATGAAATCTTTGAAACTGAGGGACAAAGAACCAAAATTATGATAATATGTAAAAAAAAAAAAGACACAAATATGACCGTCAAACTTGTGAAAAAAATGCTCAAACCACTCAGAATTAAAGAAATCCATTTCTTACCTAATGAATTGGCAAAAATTTTAAAATATGAGAATATTTTCTATTAGAAAGCTCATTGGTGAAACTCTGGGGAAACAGGCACTTCCATACATTCTCGGTGGGAATGCAAATTGGTAAAACCCTTCTGGAGGAATATTTGGCAATATCAAACAAAATTGTATATGCGTTTTCTTTCTGATCTAACAATCTCACTTCTAGGGACATATCTCCAACAATACAAAATACATATGTACAAACTTATTCATTGTTGCATTGTTTATAATTGCAAAACATCGAAAACAACTTAAGTACCCATACATCAGAGAGTATTTGAATAAACTGTTACAGCCACTCAGTGAAGTACTATGTAACTGTACAAAAGAATGAAGAAAACCGTGACTTACATTAAGCGAATAAAGGCAAAGCCCCAAAATGTATCTAGAGTATGTAATCTTTTGTATAAGAATTTAGATACAGTAAAATACACAGGTGTCTGTGACTTTATACAGAAGAAATTCAAGATGGATAAATAGGATTTGAGTGAACTCAAAATATTTCCCTCAAAATACTTATCAATACAAAGGGAAAGGCAGTACCTTTATAATGAGGAAATCAGCAGACACCAGCCTCGCCAAGTGATTAAGGCAAACATCACACACTATCATTCCTGTGGCATTCTTGCCAAAACTGTTTAATCTTATCCCAGTCATGAGAAAACATTAGACGAACCTAAATTAAAGGACATTCTACAAAATTACTGATCACTACTCTTCAAAATGTGCCAAAGTCATGAAGGACAAGGAGAGACGAACTGTTACAGACCGGAGGCGAAATGCTATGTGGGGTACTGGATAGGATCTTGGAACCAGATAACGATATTTGCAGGAAAATTAGTAAATTTCTAATGAAGTCTATAGTTTAGTTAATAACACTGCACTAATGTTCATTTCCTATTCTTGATAATTATGATATGATGATGAGAAGTATTAACATAAGTAGAAGCAGAGTGAGGAATATAAAAGAACACCATAGTATTTTTACATTTTGTAAGCCTAAAATTAGTCAAAATAAAATGTTGTTTTAAAGCCATATATACATACATACATAAAATGGATCTCTTAACTTCTCTTAAGGGTCTTCTAGAAACCTCCACCTTTCCACAACTGTCCTATAAAAGTTTCCAAACATTTCTAAAACCACATACCACTAATCTTAAACTCATTACGATCACAAGGGCAGCCTCAAAGGTGGCCAAATTAGTGAAGAGGAAGAGAAAGCTGGACAGGGCACCAGAGGAAATGGAGCATCTGAGGGAGAGATTTTTAAATGACCTCTTTTGTGTTGCTAAATTTATTCATAACCTGGAATGGGCAACAACCAGTACAAGGACACAAAACTCATCAGGTAAATTCAAGGACTTAAAAAAAATCCATCTAACCACCTCCTGTCCAAAACATTCAAGCTTAACCTTTCTCTTGAAAATGCAATCTGCTCTTTACACCCTGCCCGCATACCAGACTCTGAGACCTAGATCTTCACACGAGCAGAACCATCACTCTGTCCTGATTCAATAGGTTCTCGTTGTTACAATATCAGCTTGAGCTCCTAGGGGTATGTGGAGTTGTGCCTGCTTATTGTTGAAGGAGTTCATGCACAACTTATGACCTTCACATAACTTTGTCCTTAAAAACTATTTTTGGAATCCATTTCAATTATATTTTCTCAATAATCATATTAGGAGGTGACTATTGTTTCTTCATATTAGAAGTAAAAGAAATGAGAAAGATCTAAAAAAAAATTAATTGAGGTGCTCACAATTAAAAAACTGTGCTAAAGATAACACTAAATCTATTATCTCCAGCTGCTGCACCCTCTTTTTATCTAGCAGACGGAGCTGCTCTGGCAAATGTGAACATGAAACTAGTGACTACAAGTAATCCATCTAATGGGGCTATATAGCCATTACATTCACAATGTAGTGATGTACTTTTACTTTGTGTTGCTCAGCTCTTTACACTTTTAAAAGCCCTTTTCACAAATTTTATTTAATTTGATCCTTAAACCATGTCGTAACATAGGATAGACATTTCCTTTTAATAATGATGCTGAATGTTTGGTGTCCCTCCAAAACGTATATGTAATTTTAACCCTCAAGGTGATGGTATCTGGAGATAGGCCTTGGGGTATGATGAGATGTAAGGGTAGAGAACTCATGAAGAGGATTAGTGCCCTAATAGGAGAGGCTCTGGACAGATCCTTTCCTCCTCCCTTCTACCATGTGAGGACACAGCCAGAAGTTGAGAAGTCTGAGTCACAAAATAGAGCCTTCATCCAACATGCAGGCACCTAGATTTTGGACTTTCAGCCACCAGAACTGTAAGAAATAAATTTTTGTTGTTTAGAAGCTACTTCGTCAATGGTATTTTGTTATAACAACCTTCGTGGACTAAGACAAATGATAACACCATACCATTTAATAACTCTTTAAACTATATAAAGCACCTTTCTTTGCATTAACTTTATTTAAGTCCTACTAAAATATGAAGTAATATTATCCCCCTTTCTAGATAACTAAAGCTCTGAGATGCACTGATCCAAAGTCACTCAGGTAGCGAGAGGAGATGCGGGTTGAAAGCAAGCTTCTGAGTCATAATCCAGTAATTTCCTGCCACTGCGTCATAGCTGTATACCAACACTAAGGGAAATTATGAGTTTCTGACTGACTCCAAAAATGAGTCCATGTGCAATTTTATACTGGAAGGAAATCTCACAGGGTCATTCTGCTTAGCTGGTTAGCCACACTGCTGTCCTGATGGGGTTAGGCAGAAAGAGAACAGTCACAAGTCATGCAAGTATGAGCAGCACCTGATTGGCATCGGGCTAGGATTAGGGCAGTTATCTGTGGGTCGCTTAGGAACCAGTCCAAGGATGTTAGGAGAGCCAAATAATATGTACGATAATTCATTGATTAAAAGCTCAGAAAGGATCCTTAGGTATTTGAAGTAGGATACGATTAGGGTGGCTCCTATTATGTAAAAAATAATTGTACTGAGCCAGCTCTCTGTGCCGTACTTCTTGCCCTAGTATATCTTAAAGATACGACGTTCACCTTGCATGACCCAGGAGAACTGGGTTTCATAAATGACAGGACTCTGAAACCGTACTTGACCCTTCACCATGCTGTTGGGTTCCATGATCATGGGTTTATGGTAGGAAAAAAGGAACCAAGAAATGGAATATGGAAGGGCTGCAAGAGTAAGTGAGTATGCAGAGAATCGTGTTCCTTCTGGTTTCTGGCTATGCTGAGGATGGCACCCAAGGGGAAATTCCAGCCACCCCTGTGATGGCCCCATAGCTCAGCTGGACAAAGCTCACTAATCTGGCAGCTGTCATTTTACTTTTATTAACATCAACGACATGATCAATACCATCGCTGGCAGCCTGGACTCCCAGAGCCGCAGCAGGTGTTGCTGATAGGCATAGGTTGCACTCTTCCCGTCCACCCAGTGGCTCCTGCAATGCAAGAGTTTCAAGGCCTTTTCCTCCAGGGCCGCCAGGGCCACGGGCATTTGTGTTTGCCTCTGTTTGTTTTTATGTGGCTGTATATGAAGAAAGCTTTCACATGTGCAAAGCAGCATTCTGATAAATAGTGGAGTGTGGAACTTGCTGAGTTCCAGAGCTGAAGGTCACAAGGAAGAGACCAAAACCTGTAAACTGGGGGATGTTTGGTCCCGAATTTATAAATCCAAACAATCTCACAGTTATGAAATGGAAAGTTTGTGGGGAAAAACAAATGCTTTGGTTATTACAGTGTTACTACATTCATAAAATATATTTCATTGGGGGGAGTTTACGCAGGGGGTAATGAGATTTTTGCTTTATACATTATTTATAACCGCTTAATCCAGGTACTGCGGGTTATTTTTTTATTCCTTCATTTTCACAGCTACAAAACACTTTAGTATTTCTAATTTATTTATGCTTACAATACAGATGTTCTCAATTGTGTTTCTAACTACATTTCAACCGTTATGATCGCGTTTATTTGTTTGTGTCAGCACACAAGCAGGGGTTGAATGTGCAATACACAATAGTGAGGCTTCAGGAAGCCTATACAAAGGCCTCTTGTGCTTTTGTTATCAACAAATTAAAGTACACTCCCTGGCACTATCTTTATCATCAGTGGTTTTAATCTTGTGGTAATTCCCTGCAGTTGGGGAAGCAGAGTGTCAGCCCTCTCTTGGTGCAGAAAGTTTGCACGCCGTAAATCAGCACTTTTCAAGATGCCCATTTGGAAGCAACATTTGGAGAACATTTGGGTTATGTCCTCTAACTGAATTTCCAAGCTGTTGGTAACGGACTAAAGAAAATGCAGTCTGTACTGAATCCTAAGAAAGCAAGAGTGTAAGAGCCTTGAAGGTCATGTGTAAATATTGACATTTTCATTTTATTAGCATACCAAAGTGGAGCCCTCAAGTTGCTTATCTTGCCGTAAAAACTCACCCAGTTGTACTGCCCCACAGATTGTGGGGAAAGATCTGATCTGAGCTGTGGGTGCTCTTCCCTGTCTTTGTAACAAGGCTGAGTTTTGTTTGTGCAAAATCTGAGTCAGAGGGGCGTTCCTCTCCTCTCATCTCCACCACGGACTGATGCACCTGATTAGATAACAGAAATCTGTGGGCTGAATGTGCATGTAGTGACCTGAAAGCCGAGATGCAAAAACATTCAGGGAAAACAACCTCTCACTCACTCGCAGAGTCAAGTCAGGTGTCTAAAATCAAAGTTATTTGGAGAACCAATAACTAGATAATTTTGCCAGACACTTTTCTGTGTATCCTCAGAAGCAGCAAGAGAAAGAGGAAGAAATACCAGCAACGTCTTTTCACAGACCAGGACTCCACCTGCATAGCTTAATCTAATCAAGGCCAAATTCTGAAGGTGAGTTGCAAGTGACAGCCTGATCTCTCTACCAATAGCAGTGGTTATGGCTCCCCACACACTTAACAAGTTTGCCAAGATGCTTGAGTGTTGACCTACAAACGGTGTTACTTTCCTATATCAAAGCAAAGAGCCCTGCTTATGTAGAACAGCCTGGCAGTTTGATAACATGCCGGAGGCTCGTCTCTCTACACCCAGGTCTTTGGAATCATTTCCCTCCTGAGGCACAGCCCATTGAAATGCACAATCAGAAGAAATGAGCGGCCAGTGAATGAAACATGGAGGAACCAGGGCTACCTCAAATGGTCTTCAGCCTAAAAGGTTTTTTCTAAGTGAAAAGAAAAAAGTCGAATGTGGGAACAAAATGAGCTTTTAATGTTCCATAACTCAAGCTCTTTGATTTACCTCAAAAAGGGGGAAATGTTATAAAAGACAGACATCATTTTCTGCCCTCTGCATTTGAGCCTTGAAAGGTGCTCCTCAAACATAAATGATCTAGCCTCTGTGCCCAAATAAATGTCATGATTTACAACTCACACTATAGTTGCAAAGCTCATCACCTTTCTCTACTCTAGCTCTACAACTCTTGGCCAGTTCGACTTTTGAAATAGTGTAATAGATTAAAGCAACTCTCAAAGATGCGTGGTTTGCAGCTCCCTAAGTAAAAATAAAATCTGTTTTATTTTGAAGCAGAACTGAGTGGGCAAATTCAGCCCTATTCATAATTCCCATGTGGGCAAAATTCATGCTCATTGACCCTCCTCTCCTTTCTCTGTGCTTTCCCCTCATCTCTTTAGCAAACCTCCCCTTCATCCCACACAGATGAAGTTCATGGTTCTTCCAGCTCTGCTAGTCTCTTTTAGCCATTGGAAAACAAAGCCTATAAACACCTTGGGGTATTTGGCTATGTGAATTAGTTTTATGTTTCGCACAAAACATAAAGAGAGTTTCCATTTTAAAGGAAGGAAAGAAGGATAAAAGAAGGAATATTTAGAGGTGAAATGTCAGACACCACGACACCTGGATAAAGTATAATTTGAAGCAGGGGCATGTATTCTCAGCATCCCTATAGTATACAAATCAGTCGAGTCAGCACTCATCAGGCTGACCTGGTAAATTTCAGGACAGGGTACTCCTCCTCCACACACATACAACTTCCCATTGTGATCCTTTAGGCATAGTGTATAATACCTCTACATACCTACTCAGAATCTTATATTCATTAGTTCTAGTTAACCTAATACCTTATACAGGAATATCTGAACTAATTTAACAGAGTCTGGCTGTTTTGGTTATTCTATTGCCTCCCCACCCCCAGCAAAGAATAGACGAGTGGTTAAAAATATTTCTAGAAGTGAATAAAGGGCATGATAGAGTTTCTTTAGAAAATCTAAGTTCAAGTTGCACAATTCATTGTTTATATAAAGAATTTGATTACCCTGGTTAGCCCTAATTTGTTTCAGCCTAAAGCCTATGATGTCTTCTTTCCAGATTAGTCTTCCTCACATACTCAAACCTATAGGGGTGGAAGAGCAAATGGAGATGACTTGTTTTATTTGAGCTTGTAAAAATGATAGTTTTTATCAATTTCAATGTCCTAAGTTTTCTTCAACAAGAAAGAAGAGTATATTTCCCAGTGAGTGATAATTCTTTATCACATAGAATGGTTTCTAATTCTCAGCATATAGAGCATTTGAGAAAACAGGGGCATTCTCCCAAGCCACAAAGAATAATGTGATAGTCAATATGATTAACTGTTGCAAGCTTTCATAGCTCATTTCAGACTAAGATCCCGAAACATGGGAAAGAACAGTGCCTGCTGGCCAAGGGAAGCCATTGCTGAGAGGAAGAACATAAACATCCCCAAAGCCTATCAGGACAATTATCATTTTCAACATTATTATTAAAAGTAATAAAGTAATAAGAATAGAAAACTTAAGCTGGGTTTACTGGATTTGTAAAACATTCCCCCCAAAAGGTGAAAATTTCTGTTTTCCATGAAGTTTGACATCTATAATTGTCTGGCATCATTACTAGACACATAAGGAAAAAAATCACTTTTAATTTCATCTGGACTAGTGTATCTCAATCAGTATGCACATCACAAGTACCTGGGGAGTTACATGGGGTTTCTTCTTTTTGTTTACTTGATTGCTTGTTTATTTTCGAAATATGTTTTAGTACCCCACCACCAATCTCTACTGAGATTTAATTTCCATCTGTGTCAAGGAAATATGTACCTTGAAAATTTCCCCAAGTAAATTCTGAGATTGACCCCTAATTCAATGACAGTAACATAAACCCTTTATCTCTACTTTTGAATATTGGGATGACCAATTTTCATATTTAAAACCCACACTTTCTTAATTTGATATATTGGGCCAAGGAAAGGAGAGGGAGTTTAAAAGCTGAAGACAACTGTGACAAAAGTGAACACAGGGTTAAGAAATTTAGAACCCAAAATAAAAGCATAGAATTCTTCTTTCATCTTCTTTCACTTTGCTCTCTCATGATTCTTCTCTCAGTATGGCTTCCAGGCCCTTCCCCTGTGCCTACTCTGTAAAGATTTTATCCCATGTTCTTTTACTCTCTCCTCTTGCATATTTTACCTAAGTGATTTCACGTATCTCCTTGGCTCCAACTTCACATACATATGACTCCTGTATTAGTCTGCTCAGGCTGCCATAACAAAGTCTCACAGACTGGGTAGCTTAAACAACAGATATTTATTTTCTCACAGTTCTGGAGGCTAGAAATCCAAGACAAGATGTTGGCAGCATTTATTTTCTAGGGCCTCTCTGCTTAGCTTGTAGATTGCCATTTTCTCCCTGTGTCTTCTCATGGTCTTCCCTCTGTGTGTCTTTGTGTCTTAATTCCCTGTCTTATAAAGACAGCAGTCGTTTTGGAATAGGGTCTACCTTAATACCTCCTTTTACTTTATTAAACCTTAAAGATTCTACCTCTAAATATAGTCACATTCTGAAGTATCGAGGGGCTAGGACTTCAACATATGAATTTTGAGGCAATACAATTTTTTCCATAACAACTCCAAATTCTATATGATGATTGGCTTATGTATTTGAAGACCTGTTACATGAAAACAAGGTACAAGGTATCTATGTTGCTTTAGAGATTTAAAAAAAAGGGGGCGGGGATCAAAGTTGAAAGTTTCGACCCAAGATAAAAGCAGAATTATGTGACAATGAGAAGGGTTTAGTTATTACGGGCTGCAACCCCTAACAATATGTCCTCATCACAGGAAGGGCGCAGCAGAGGCTAGATTGGTACCCTTTGGGCCTGCCTTCAGAAAAATATAGCATGGGCTTCTCAGGTCCTATTTTCTTCTTTAATTTGATGACTTTAATGAAAAAACATGAGGTCACAGAGATTAAATTAAGATGATCAAAATAAAGCAGTAGAAAATCCAAAAAGTATATGCATAGATGTATCTATAAATGTAGCATAATAGGATATGAGAAAACCAATTTTTTTGGAACTCCTGGACTGGCATTCATATCTTACCTGGAGTAATACAATGGTAAACAAGGTAAGGGAGTGAGCCATTTCAGAAATGTTGAGGCCTAGGGTAAAACTAGCAGGTAAGAATGGAGCTAGACTAACTCAGAAGTATCTTTCCCAAGAGAAAATTATCATTCAACAAGTGGATGTCCATGACCATTTAAATGGAGATATTTTTCCAAAGGAATCACAAAAGTCATAACCCAGGCAATTTAACATAAACAAATCTGCTCCGAGCATTGACTTACAAGTTATGCACACAAAAGCTGATCTGGAGGCCATCTGGTGACATGTGTCAATATCAATGAGCCAGTTGTTAGAAGACCCTGACTCCAGGTCCAATTCTTCTGTATACTAGTTAGGTAACCTAAGATATGTCTTTGTCTTCTCTGAATCTCAATTTCATCATCTGTTAAATAGGAATATTATCTATCCTGACAGCAAGTTGTGAAACTGATGAGATCATGTAATTTAACTATGAATTTAATCATACGATTTAATTCAATTTAACTGTGAATTGTAGCACATTATTTAAATATATGGTATTAATATTATTGCCATTATGTTTTCCTCCTTGCCCTAGGTAACTTCCACTGTGTACTATAAATGCAAGTGATTGCCCTATTAGATGGAATAAGAAAGGTTTTAAGGGACAGTCTTTGACAATCCAACTCATTTGGAAAGATGCAGACTTCCTAGACACAATAGGGAAAATAATCTAAGACTGTGAGGAGGTGGAAATCAAAATCAGAAGCGGAAGAATATGAGAAAATAAATAAATTTCATATATCAGAAGGGTAAGCAGTCTTAAGGTTCTTTTCATAGATATTAGTTTCAAATTTTACTGTGCATGTAGCTCTATCTAAGATGTTTATTAAAAATGCAGACTCTTTCTCCCTAGCAACCCCTCCACACCAAGTACCACCACCACCACCACCACCACTTTAGATATTCTGGATCAGAAAAACACTTTTCTGGAAAGTGAATTCAGACCCTCAGAAGAAGCATCTTATGCTTCATTCAATAGTACGGAGGCTTCATATGTTTACCAAACCTAGTCCCCTCAGGTAGTACCCAGGGGTGACTTGGGTTTGCTTAGTATCCCTCTCTGTTATTTCCATCTGCCCACCTCCAAAATATGCCAAAATAAGCATTCAAGCCAAGTAAAAATGTACTTTCTAGGCAAAATAGCTTTAAGAAAAGGTCCCGATCCTCCCACACTTCTGCATTGCCGCCATAAACCCTTCTTTCTAGGAATTTTGGATTTACCAACTTCCCAAAAGGATGAGAGCTATGCAGTGTGATGGTGTTGAGTCCCTGCTAAATAATGTGAAGCTGGCATATGTAGAATTGCCTTGGGTTATCAGGGGGCTTCTCCTAGCACATTTAGTTCAAATGGAATGGAAGGCTTATGAGGCCTCACCCACCCCACCCAACCCACCATCACTTCTATCTATTTACTTGAGAATAAGTGAAACAACCAAAAATCAAATCTAGAATATATCTCTAAAGATCTTGAAGTCTTAAGTAAGAAACACATTTGTGGGAGCCTTTGGAATTTTGATCTCTTCTTACACCCTGCTAATTACTGTCACTAAGTAACAGGATCAGTATTTTCAGGTCTATCACTTGCCCTTGACAGGCTGGACTCACCTGTTGCTTCTCCAGATCATGCCCAGTCAATCGATTATCCGTGGCCACATACAGTCTGTGGGTTCTCCACTCACAGCCTAACCCCCCTGAATCCAGGAAAATACTTGAATCTGTGAGGGATAACTAATATCAGATGACACTTTAAGACAAACTCTTGTATCCTACATTATTTTCATCTTTACTAACAAGTATACTTGTACTCTGATCAGGAAAGTATATGGAGTACTCACTTTTATAATATTTTTGTAGCAATTGATACAGTGTAACCAAATTGGTGTCAATAGATTAGATTCCTTATTTGTCATTTAGAGATGTTTCATTTTTTCATTGAAAAACGATTGGTTTACATCATGCCATTTGACTTTTGGTTCAGGTACTTTTTAAAAAAATTATGTTTAAAAATATATTCTTAAAAGCCTGACAGTCTAACAGTCGGAAAATCTAAGTATAGCAGAATAAAGATGAGTAAGGTGAATAGGTATTGGGGTAACTAAGAACAATAATATTAAGTATATAAATATATGTTTGCCAAAAGCCAGAAGAACAAATGGAGCAACAAGAAATAAAAAGTAGGTAAATCCATTTTGATTAAAAATTTAAAAAGTACCCAGTGTCCCAAAACCTTTCTCATTAAAAAAAAAAAAAAAAAAAAAAAAAAAAATGCCGCCACTATTCAAAGGGAAAATGTGTGAGTGTAGTACATTAAGACAAGTGTTCCACTTCAGTTTCTGAGCCTCATAAGCAATCATCCTCATTATCTTTTCATTTGTGCAAGATTTCCCAGTCTACAAAGCACTTTTACAAATCTTATTTGTTCATCCAACATTTATTGAGTTCCTCCTCTCTGCTAAGCATTGTGCTGGACGCTAGAGATACAAATATAAAAAATAATAATAATACTTACCTTCAAGAAGTCCATAGAAGCAATCTCCTATCCTGAACAAATTTAAAAAGAGGAAATCTTCGCAAAGATCAGATGGCATAATGATTTTTAACATGTAATTTTCACCTACAATTCAAAAATCCTGATAATTTTCAAAGGAGATAAAAAGATCACCAATTTCACAATATTTTGGGAAAGCTATTTCATTGTTTTTCATTTATTAGACTCTCTAATTTGCAAGTTTCATGCAGGTTAAGGGGGCATCTTTCCTAACTTTCTCTGAAAGTTTCTAGGGGTTCTCTAAGATCTAAAGACATCTTCGTTTGCCATATCCTGGACTGAAAGAGGGTAGAAGTCTTTCTCCTTAATCTTAATATGTTAGGCATTAGGTTTACAAATAAACCTAGAGTATATCAGTTTAAAAAGCAATTAACAATTACCTATGAGGAGTCATGGACTGTGATAGGAATTAAAAGAATTAAGTAAAAGCATATCCTCGACCACAAAGAGGGGGAAAATACATATGAAAAGCAGAGGTCTTCTCCATGCTACCTGTGCTGAGGATGAACATCTGAAACAGACATTTGTAATATTTTAGGCACTATGTTTTATTTTTATTTAAATTCTTCAGAATTTTAGACTGGGTTATAAAAATATATCCTCTGAGCACTTTAGGAAACAAGCCAGCCTAATTTCACTGAAAAAAGAAATCACATCAGATTAATCTTCTTATTTTGATAAGAATATTGAATTAGGTGACTAGATAGATCTAGTGACTCTTGACCTGAACAAGAGTCAGGAAAAGGCCTCGAGATTTCCTGATGGTCAAGTTGAAAAACAATTTGTACCAAATGATACTGTAACAAGATGAATTCAATGATTAAACCACAGTGCCTTAAGGGTACTGGTCAGCCTTGAGGAAATTTTCTAAAGACATTCTTTGGGCCTGTGCCCTTAGCCCTGTATTATTCAACATGTTATACAATTTAGAGATGTAGAAATGTGCTCTACCAAATCTCCGATGAATTAAAAAATCTCAGAACATGGCAAATAACTGGCATTGTGCCTGGCTCATGATGAATATATTTTTGAAAGTTTCTAGAATGAATGAATGAATGAATGAATGAATGAACAAATGGACTGCATAGGTTTGAAAGAGGAGCTAATACTAAAAAAATCACATAAATGTAAGGTTCTGCACCAGAGTTTAAAACTAAATATCAAGGGCACAAAAGAGGAGAAAAGATTTTACTGAGCAGTTTGACTGAAGTAGCCATCATTCCACCTCTAAATAAGGTAAAACATAAACAGAAAAATGTAGTACTCTAATTGATTGCATCAGTAGATATACAGAACTTAGAATGAAGGAAATAATGATATACTTCATACTCTCAGGCCATATCTTGAGCATTTTGTTCAATTCTGGATGCTACACACTGAACTGACATAAAGAAAAATAGAACAGTGAGTAGGTTAAACATCATGTCATGTGAGAAAGAATTTATTATGTGTGATTATCATCGTAATCATAAAATATAAGCACCAAGTGCTTCACATGCATTTTTTCATTTAGTTCTCACAACCTTTGCCTGTGAGGCAAGTACTATTATTATCCCCATTTCACAAATAAGAAAATAAAGGCCGAGAGAGGCCAATTTGCCCAAAGTCAGAGGTGATAGGTGGGGCCAGCCATGAATGTCAACAGGCTTCTCTGGTTCTAGAGACTACACACACTTAAGAAGAAGAGACAAATAATAGAAAAACAGGACTGAAGCATGTTCATACTGGCTTCAAGAAAGAACACTAGAACAAAAGAATGGAAGTTCCTGGGGAAACTGGCACATTATCTGAAACAAAAGCCTATAATAATTCTTTTAGGTGTCTCACACAGATCCCCTCCCTTGCTTTTCTACACCATTTCAAATCAAATTGACCATTTCCTTGAATGAGAGCAATTATATTAATTGCAAAGAGTTTTGAGTTTTCTGTTTTCTGTCTACAAGGGCTCACAGATCAGATTTTTAAGGTGGTGTGTTTCTGTTGGCCACATTTCTATGTCTCTCTATATTTCTGGTCATATTAACTACTGCACAGATCTGAGTAATGCAAGTATCAAAGATGTTTAGCTATGACTTCAAAAAATAGACTAGCCATAGCTGTCCTCGAAAGCCAGAAATTGTTCCTTCCCTCAGTGCCACCTTGAAGCCACAAGGGAAAATATACAAGTCACCCTAGGTTTCGAAAAGAAGCAATCCATTTCCAAGTTGCAATCTACTTGAAATAATCTCCCCAATTACATGGAAGCAATTTACTCTATATTTACTTTCTGCTTTAGACTATCAAATATCTCTTCCTTTCACCCCCAGGGGCAACAGCTGGGATTAAAACTTCCACTACCAGCCTGGCTGGGATTTTATTATTTAACTCTTTCGAGCCCATTTAGTTGTGGGTAAGGTTTGCACCAGATGATGACTGAAGTCCCCTCCAGCCCTAAGATATATTATTGCTATATTAACCTTATTTATCTTAGAACCAACGTTCTCAAACTGTTTACCTAAATAACAAAGAATTCAGTACAAATTCTTTCTCCAGCACTGACACTGACCTATTTAAAGCTAAGCAGTTGGAAGGTAAAACATTCAATCAAGTAACAAGTCTACCCGTGCAATGCCGGACAAGTGCCTATATTGTTTGCTTCAGGGTCAGGCAAAACTCACGTGACACTAAGCCTAGAGGCCCCATGGCTGAGTAAAGTCTCACTTTCCACCCTACCAGTGGAGGCCACCAAAGCTCAGAGGAGAGGATGTTTTTATTTCTAATTCCCTGTGTTGGGTGTAGCCCTCCAAATCTCTGGGTTCCTCCTGTTCCACCTCTCATGGAGAAGCAGAAAAAGGCTTTTCAAATAAACTTTGGCCCCTCGCACCCCAGAAGCATGGGTGAGCATGCCTTTTCAATTGTTTTTAATAGTAGACTTTATTTTTTAGAACTGTTTTAGGTTAACAGAAAAAACTGTGCAGAAAATGCAGAGAGTTCTCATATACCCCTTCCCTGAGCTGCCCCCATTCCCACAGTTTCCCCCAGTACTAACACCTGGCACTGAGCATGATTTTTGGATAGAGCAGTCCAGGTCTGTGGTTCTTAAATGCTCTGAATTAAGATGACAAAGAACGTGGTCATGCCCATCCCTGTTCCACATAGAACTCAGAAAACTTCGGCAGCTGCTAGGACCAGCCAATCTCCCTTCTGAGGTGAGTACTCTGCCACAAAAACACGAACCTGACCCAGAGGCAGTCTTCTCTAAAAGCAAGCCAGACAGGGAATAGGAGGCAGGAATGGGCTCCGGCAAGAGCCTGAGGACAAGTTTCGACAGGGTACTATTGAAGAGATTGTTGGTGACATTATCTTATTTAATAACAGGGGGATCATCCTTAAATGGGTAAAGTATTTATTCAAAACAATTCAGCAGACGTCATAGTACTGTTATGGGTGAGAACTGCCCCCACAAATCTCTCTGTCCAGCTTTGCTGTGCTAGGATGAACCTCTCCCGGGTGCCTGGTCCTTTTTCTGCTCAGGCTTTTAATTGCTAATGAATTAAACTTTCAGAGGAGATAAGAATAACGTTGTTGTGTTTGCACACAGACTGCATGACTAACAAGGATGATATAAATAAAACCATTCCGAGCTTTATCTGCGGGTGGACGAACAGTGCCTGTGTTCAAGTGCAGCCTGGGACAGCTCCCACACAAGATCAGGTTGTTATTGCGGAAATGGAGGCTTGCACACTGTTAAAAGCCCCAGCTAATATGTTCACTTAAGACATTATGCCTAATTATGCTATTTGTCAGTAGGGGAACCTGTTCCCCAAACCTTAAACCATCCCAATGCACCAGTGAGGGTCTGAGCTCTGTAAATATGCCAAGTAAACTCTGTAGGATTCTGAGCTAACTGTGCTCCATGACAGTTATGAAAGTGGGCAAATCTAGTCCTTGTGTATTCTGTACCCCTAGGACAATATGTGTATTTCTTCTTGGTCCTGTAGCTATCATAACAAATAAATGTGAGGGGAACTGTTTGTGCTTTTATTTTTGGAAACTTACTGCAATATCTGCAAGGATCTCATATGAAATACAGAGTTTTCTGTCAACCAAATTGTTTGGGGGTGCCAGTGGGGAGGAAAGTGCTTTTTTATAGGTTTGTTGCAAGTTCAAAAAAGACTGCCCTTGGGGATATAATGAACAGCATGGTGACTCTAGGTAATGATACTGTGTTGCATATTTGGAAGTTGTCAAGAGAGTACATTTTAAAAGTTCTCATCCCTCAAATTAATTTTTTTGTAACTAAGTGTGGTGACAGATGTTAACTAGACTTGTGGCGATCAGTTGTAATTATTCAAGTGTGGAATCATTATGTTGATATAATGTTATATGTCAATTATCCCTCAATTAAAAAAAAAAAAAAAAAGACCGCCGCTGACCAGGAGAAATAACTGATGTGTAAAGTTCTGAGTCATGTTTTGGGCTTGGCTCATGATGTTGGGAGAGTCGAGTAGTGAGTAGTTTGTATTCCTTTTCTGTAAGCAGGTGTGGCGTGCTATGATAAGAATACAAACCATTGTTTTGGCTGTGTATTGAGTGCATAGAATCCTTTGGTGATATAAGAACATAGTGCGTGTGTGTGCATGTGTGTGTGTCTTCTTTCCTGCCCCTACCCCATTGAAAGAGGGTCAAGTCAATCACAGTAGAAATCTGAGGCACTGGTAGCCCATCAGAACACCCTTGTCTGTGAATGAGTAATAATCAGTCAAGAAGCTTCAAGAATTAATTTAATTTGATTAATTGGAGATTGAAATCACATCAAGGCCTTAGGAGATGTTACAGTGAACTAAATCAAGTGGATCATTTCATACCTCGACTCTTTTCTGCAGCTTCCAGGTAGTATCATAATCTCTGAGAGTTTATGAAGCAATCATTCACCCCAGACATATCTGGACTTTAGCTTCCAACAGGTAGAAGCTTGAGCCTATGCAGACATCCACATCTATACTCCTAGCCTCTTTTCATATACATTTCCAAATACATAAAATCACCCTGATTGTCCCTCTTTCCACTTAACACTCAACATAAGCATTTAAAAGCATTTACGCTTATTTTTTAAATTTTCAACTTGTCTAAAAGTAGCTCATTATTCCCTAAAACGATATCCTTTCCTTGCATCCCACGTTTCTTCCTATGGACTCCTAATCTCCTTTCTCCCTTCTGTCAGACTTCTAACCAATGCCTGTTGTTGCTCACTGCTCTCCGATTTCCAATTCTTCACTTTCCCCATTCTCACTTTTACTGCTCCATGCTCTTATTACCTTAGATTTCCTAGTCTCTCACCATTCTAATTCATTCATAAATACTATGTTTATCTCATTTATGTACTCTTTCAAGACATTTTTAACTGTCACATCTAGATCAACTTTTTTCTTGCTTCTGTGTCTGTCAGTCGGGCCCCAATTTTTTCCCCTACTATTCAACCTTTCATCCAGTTTTCATCTTTCCATTTCACCATTATTTATTGAGCAGCTAATGGGCACTGTGCAGTTCTTTCAGTGTTGGAAATAGGGAGATAAATACAATATAGTCCATAGCTCACAGGGGAAAGTAGATGTATATACCTCAATAGTAAGTAATAATAAATGGTACAAATGATAAGAGAAGAGCACAGGATACTCTGGGGGTCCAAAGCAATGTAGAGGGAAGGCAATCCAGCTGTCAGCTCCTCCTCCCCAGCCAGGCTAGTTGCCTTTCTGCAACACTAACTGCATGCCTTGGCTCATGTCATCTGTACTTCATATCTGAAGTGCCCTTTCTATCCAAACCTTGGCTATATTACAAAATCATATCTCCTCAGGTTCCAATAATCATCTCCAGACCATATTTATCTCAAACTTGGTGAACTTTTACACTTACTCTTCACAATAGCCATCCTACATGTTGTTTTATACGTGTTGCTTTGCCTCCTCAAGTAGATTTCAACTTCTAATTTGAGGGCCTGTAATTGTGTCTCAATACTTCTTTTGTATTCTTCACAGTGTGCTGTCTGGAACGTAATGGCACTCAGTTAAAAAGACATCAGATGGATAATTGATACCTAGATTTCCCTGACCACATTCCCTCCTTTCATGCTATGAGTAACATCACATCTACATATAGTAGGCACTTAATAAAAGGAAGAAAGTGTGAAACATAGGAAAAAGCAAGGACTTTGAAGTCAAATAGATTCAAGTTCAAGTCCCAGTTCAACTACTCCGGCTGTTTGATCTAAGGCTAGGTTAACTTTCCTGAGCCTCTGGTTCCTAAAATGTAAAATGAGGAGTAATAATACAAACTTTATTTCTATTCAGGGGATGATTAAATGAGTCTGTATATAAAAATTGCCTGGTGCAGTGCTTGGCACATATTAAATGACCAAAACATGCTAGATCCTGTCCCTCCCTATATTCTTCCTCCTCTCTCCATCCCCACTCCTTCACGCTAAGAAAAATTTGGCAAAAACCAGTAAAAATGTTTAAGATTTCTCTACCTGTGTGCTTTTAGGTGAAGAACAGCATTCTAAACTTTTCTCGAGCACCCAACCTAAAGCTTAGCGAACACCTACATTGTGGTCATCACATCCAGCTCGTCCCAGAGAAAATGTTGATTTATGTTGTTTTCACTGTTATCATGTAGGCATAAATGCAGTAAGAATTCTTTGATTTTTGAGTATGATAGCTCTCCAAAAGAGATACTCCACATTTTGACTGCCCCTTCATTCAGTCAGCTTGAATGTGAGATCCAGGGAAATCTCAGGACATTCTTCTACCCACAGAAAGGGTTAAACATTCTCAGTATAAAAGGACTCAGTGTTCTAATTCTACATGCTGTGGAAACATAGCCTACAGAAGCTGAAGGCCATTGTGTTATATGATTACCTATTTACTGGAGACCGTATATTTAATAACTAATCACCTAATCTAATAAAACTGAAGAATATCAGACTGAAAGGTCAAGTGTTTAAGATTAGGGAGAACATGCCCTTAAAAATACATTTAAAAGAGCCTCACAGATCAACAAGTCATCTTTAGATCCTACGACGCTACCACTGCTCCCAGGCCTTTAGGGGGCTCAGAAAAGTCACTATTTTTCAAACTCAGAATATTTATTATAGCTTCTATTCATAGGGGTTTTGTTCCACGAGGTCTCTTAGTTTAAGATGATTATTTCATCTTGTATAATGGCATATTAGCTCTATAAAGAAAGATGTTATGCTAGGAGCTCTTCAACATGCTCTTAATGAGAGCTTTTGCCTAAAATGTCATTTTTTCCCTCGGGACTTTCTTGTGGTAAGTTCTGTTTGTTTCCATTTGTGATTCACTCTTCTGGATCTCTTTCTCAGAGACTTAAGTTGTCATCATTCCTAGAGATTTTTATGGTACAAATTCTTCATTTTGTAGGTTCCTAAAATCCTCATATCAAAAAGTCATCCTTTATCTCTCAGTTTTGAAAATCTGAATGAATGCTCTTTCACATTCTTTAATGAAGGAAAAATCTTGGACAATTCAAACTCTGAAGATAAATTCTATAAAGAATCTCCATGTGATGTTGACATTCCATCATCTAATGATGCAAATTTGGTCAGCAAAACATTTATTTTTATTTCAAATATTTGATGTTTTTTCCTTGATGTTTTCATAAGTTGATCTCACTTCAGTCCCTTCACGGCTCTAAATCTTGGTGCTTTGTTCACAATTTCTCAAAGAGTAGAACATTTTGGGAGAAAGACCTGGATATCTCCTCTTCTTCCAAGAAAAACAAAAACATAAAAATCCTATAACTTTCAGAATAGGGTGGATTATGCTGAGGTAACAAGTTACTCCTGAAAACCCAGGAGATTATCAAGACAAAGGTTTATTATTTTTGCTCCAGTACATATTCATCACAGATTAGTGAGATCCTCTTCTCATTAGATTTCAAGTTGTAGGAAGTTACACTATTTAATCGTGTCTCCACAGCAGAAGGAAGAGAAAACAGGAAGTATCTCATCAACACCCTTCTATGCCTTGATCCATATCATCCTGCTTCAGTTTACAGCACATTCGCTACAGCTAGTCACAGGTGTCCCCAAGTTCCAGGAATGTGGCCTTCTCTATGTGCAAAAATAAGAGGAGAACCCGATATTGGTGATATTTAGAAATGTCTAACACATACACATACATACACACATATTACCACTGTCTCCATGAAGCTTTTATGCCTCAGGAAGAAGGAAGTCAAAAGAAAAGATTGAACACAAAAGAAATCTCTAAGTGTGGATACCCAGTGGATCCAGAATAATTAAAACACTGTTTGCTTTTGTCAAGAAGAATGCAAGTCCTATTCTGCTCTTAATTCCTTGATTTTTTTTCAATATTTTATTTTAAGATATTTGTCAAGGTTTTACAGTTTAGATAATAAAAGAATTTCCAAATAGAAATATAATGCTCACTAACTTAAAAATGTGAGGTCAGTTACAATTATGTTTACATCAAATTCCCTAACAGGTCCCAACTTCTTGAGCAGGAGTTTCGAGTCTTTAGTTCACTTATTTCCATCAGTTCCTTTGGCTTGCTTCTCTTTGTTCAAAAGACAAATTCATAGCCAAAATAGTGCCTACCACAGTGCCCAACATGTAGTGAATGCTTAGTATATATAACACTGCTTAAGAATAACAAATGCTCAGAGATACAGAGAACAAACTGGTGGTTGCTGGATGGGAGAGGTCTAGGAGGTTGGGTGAAAAAGGTAAAGGAATTATGAAGTACAAATCGGTAGTCGTGAAATAGTCAAGGGGATGTAAAGTACAGTATAGGGAATATAGTCAATAATATTGTAATAAGTTTGTGTAGTGCCAGGTGGGTACTAGACTAATTGCGGGGGTGGGGGGGGATCACTTAGTAAATTATATAAATGTCTAATCACTATGCTGTACACCTGAAACTAATATAAAATAATATTGAATGTCAACCATAATAAAAAAATTTTTAAAGAAGAAAAAAAAATGAAGGGGAATAAGTTTCAAATTTCCAGTTATAAAACAAATAAGTCATGGAGATGTAATGTACAGCATAGGGAATATGGTCAATAATATTGTAATAACGTTGTACGGTGTCAGATGGTTACTAGACTTATCATTGTAATCACTTCTTTAGGTATATAAAAGTTAAATAACTATGTTGTATACCTGAAACTAATATAATATTGTATGTTAGATGTATTTCAATACTATTTTTTAAAAGAGAAAACATTCAAGATAGAATGGAAAAGCTATAAGAACAAGTTTATTCAGAGCATAAATTCTCCCTGTGGTTTAATTAAAGATTGGTAATTAGAAAAAAAAGAATAACAAATGAATAAGTGTGAAATTAGAAGCATCTACACCAAGAGTATGTATACAAATTTCTAGACTTATATTCAACGCCGCACAATAAAATCCAAAATCAGTGAGTCTTACTTATTGTATATGATTAGTAATGCCAAGGGCAGTACAGACTGCAGTGAAAGAATAATTAAGAAAAAAAAATAATTAAGAGAAGTCTTTTTTGGTTTCCTGCAATTTTAAATCTGTTCTCATTCTCCTCTCCATTTGCACAGGTTCTTATGATATGGTTTTCATTTCTCAACGAGGTAATATCATCCCAGCCTTACACCTGCAGACGCAACTCTGCTATCTTCATTGCCTGTCTGAAGGGGAGAAGCCACATATCTTCCTTGGAATGTGAGGTGCTGTTGAAAATAATTGTGAGTATAGAGCAACTCTTAAAAGAAGAAAATGCTGGTAAGAACTATGCAATGAGAGTCCTCAGTGTTGCAACAACCTGACTGATAATTCGGCCATTCTCTACTACTTAAATAAGAGTAAATTTGTATCAAAGAAAACAAAAAACAAAAAAACAGTATGAGGCTGGATGCTCTCCCCTGCAATTGGACATTTAGACAGAAAAATAAATAATATCTTCATGTACTGAGTACTGCTTTATGCCAGACAGCATGCTAAGCACATTATATCTATTATACTTCTCCCAAGTGGCATCATGTACCCCAGGAGTTGTGTGAGATGGGATGAAAATATTAAAATATTTATTTCTGTTTATTTTGTCATTTCATTATTTAATTTCCATTTCTTTGTATTTTATAATTTACATAATATACAGTAAATTGGTATAAAATTAATATATATTCACATACATATGTTGAGAGTACATGAATGGCAGTTTGCTCAGTTTTTTTTTAACTGATGATATAAGATGATGATGATGATGATGATGATGATGATGATGATGATGATTCTTGTTTACAGAAGAGGAAACTGAGGTTTCAAGAGGTTAAAGTGACTTGTCCAAAATATCAAAGCTAGTAAATGGCAGAATCTGTTTCTAAATTCTACATTGTCCAGTGTGATCATTGAAGGAATTCCTGGTGTTCAAAGACTGGTACTTGAAAACCACGCTCATTTGTGTCTGCAGAAATGCATCCTCTGAATTAGAAGAAACTCCATACATTGATCATCTTCCATGGTGGATTTAGGAGTAAAAGAAGAAAAGAAACTGAGGGTAGCTAGATGGACACTGAGTGGCAAATGTAAAAGAATTTAAAGAAAATAAAATCAAAGAGAAATGTCACAATGTTTGGTCCAACACCCTATTCCTCACCCATCCCCTTAATTCTTTCTACAGAAATCAGATTCCTGGCACAGGCGATCCATTGTTTGAACGTGCAGTAATGGACACATCAGATTTCGAGCACCAGGAAATTGAGAGGCAATCAACATGAATTGAGACACTTAGAGCTTTGCCTTCTGCTGATTGAGAACTGAGGGTATATGTCCCCATGTGGTCCCTAAAAGCTACACCCACGGGAGAAACATTTTACGTTGTTCAAAATACTTGGAGCTATGTCAGTTTTTCTAGTTGTTATCTTCAATTTTCTTAACTAGTAATGAGTGATCCTCAGTAAGTGTTAAACGGAAAAGCACTAGACTCTCCATAGGACATTCATTATAGAAGGCTTTGAAGCTTAGGAAGAAGTTTAGAGCTTAGGGGAAAATTTTTTAAAACAACTCTATATTGTACATTTTTTTTTTAAGTGCATTGGAATTCTTTATAGGTAACCAAGTTTCTCAGGATACCTTCGAGGCTGGGATAAAGATTTAATTTTTTAAAATCACTATCAAACCCTTTGGTGCTTCATTTGCATAAGGCTCTCACATAATGGGACTGTTTTCATATAAATTTCTTTTCAGAGAGATTCCTGCTTTCTGAAAGCAGAGTAACCGTATCTGAGTTGTATAAAGCAACATTTTATTGTCTCCTACGGAAGATGCTTTGTAATAATGATCTGAAAACTGGTGTTTCATGCTTGGTATTAGCTGATTTGTGGTTCAAAATGTGAAGAGAAAGAGGGGCCTTTATTTAGTTAATTACTTCTAAGATGGTGGAAATGCTTCCCAGAACTTCCTGGATCACCAAAATCCAAAAATCCACTACAAAACCTAAGTGAAGCAGTCGAGTCCATCACAGGAGTGACAGCAGGAAAAAAAAAAAAGCAATTCACTAATATATGCCTGATTTCAGTGAGAAATTTTTCTGTGTTTCAGAAATCTGGTTCTTTTCTCTAACTGCCCTTGTCACCTTGCTGGCTAAGAAAAGGGAAACCGAAAATCAATATGAATGTGTAAAAAGATGAGGTTAGTTGAAACTACAGAAATAGAACTGACTACTCCTTTGGGAACAAAGCTTTTCCTCCTCTGAGAGTTCACTGTAAAAAGAATCAACTCTGCTCATTTTGAGGATTTTTCTCAGAATTTTTTATCTAAAAATTGTAGTAAATCAATTAATGGATCTTTCTTTCCTCTCCCCCTGTATCTTTCCTTATTTCTTGGGGACACCTGAGTTCTCTAATTCCTGAGTACTAGGGCAGTTCAGCTTACTACAATTTTCTGTGGTTGTTTTCCCGAACTCCATATTGACTCCTCCATACATTTGCAGAGAACACTGCTCCTGGATGATGTTTGAGTTTCGAAGAGAAAAAGCTCATCCCAGTTTAGATTGCACAGTCCTCAATGCACGCTGCACAGAAATATCAGTCATAATGGCAAAGTTCAGAAGAGAACTGTGTCACCTAATTTAATCATTTACCATGAAATACCAGTTATCTTAATCTTTTATGCAGTCCTTAAGTTAGCTACATATTTCTGTGTAATTGAATACTGACTCTACCAAGAAGAATTTAAGAATTTTGTTTTTTAGTAAATACTATCAGGTATGAAATGTTTCGATTGAAAAAAAATTATTTTTTTTTTATGATATTCAGGCATTGTGAGTTTTCTCCCTACTGCTCAAAGAACTACCACTCCACCAGCCTCTCTGGCTTAAGCTAGTGGCTTTCGTCCCTGCCATCACCCCCAGCGTATCCACACTTTCCTTCCATTTGCCTTCATTTTTTATTTTTGTATGACCACATGAAACATTCTGTTTCCAAGGACTCCATTTAGACACTTAGGAAAAGTAGAAGGGTACTCTGATGGAACTGGGCAGTGGACAGGAGTGAACTGGCATGGCACCCCAATAACACATTCTGTTTACGTCTTCCTTTACTTTCCAGGTTCCTGATGTATTACTGGGGAAGCAAACACAACAAGGCCAAGACGTCTTCATTTTCTGTCAAAGCGAGGCCTCAACTACAGGGTGATTGAGGCCCTGGACTTCCTCAGCCAGCCGGTCAGAACCATCAACAGCTGCAGCAAGCAGAGCTGAGGCGGGAAATGGGAGGTGACGGAAGCCAACTAGGTCCAAGCCTGCAGCTCTGTATGTGACTGCAGCGGAGAGGCCGGCCGGAGGAAACCCCAGCAGCAAGGGAAAAACAGATTGACTCTCAGTGACTCATTTAGCTCCTGGATTGGACAGATCTCTCCCCTGCTGGCAATTTGGCTCTGCATCAATAGTTCAGATACCAGGCTGAATAGCTTAAAATAATTAGAGGAAAAAAATCTGCAAAACTGCTAGCCATCCAACTCTTTACTCTGTGCTGAAAGACACAGGACAAATGACATCTAGGTTATTAAATATGAAGTCACTGGATTCGCTGCCCATTTGGTCCAAAAGCAGAAAACTGGATAAAATTCAAATTTATAATTTAGTGTAGATGGCCTGTTTGTCCTTGAGGCAATCCATGAATTTTGGCTGGGCAGGCACTGTGACATGTGGAAATAATGTGGGGGGAAAAGGGGATGAACAATGTTTGATTTTGCCCCCACTCAGTTTCCGCCCCCTGGGGGAAAAAAATGAAAATGTCAATAAAGAGTGTGAGTGTGAAGAGAAATGGAATCCCAGCCCAGAGAGTTTAGGAGTTGGCAGTTTAAACTTTATATACTTTAGGCCGACAGGCGGCTGAATTTCCACTACTTTATATCCAATGGACAAAAACAGAAGCAACAGGCTCATTTGGTATCAGTAAAGGTCAGTTAAAATTATAGAGACATCCTTTGGAGCAAATCCCCAGTCTTGTATTTGCATATTTATGAACTAGAGATTATGACAGGCCATTCCATTTATTAGAGCAGTGCTGCTATAGTTAATAGTCTGTCAGCATTTCCATTATAAACCCCGTTTTTCAGTGTTTTAATATCTCAGCTGTTAGAAATCACGTCAGGCTGAAAAGTGGTCTTCAGCCTCTCTAGGCCACAGCAGGGTGGCGGCAATGATGGGGCTTTGAACCCAACAAAGGCGCTAAAACCAAACCAATGATTTTTACATTGGACATTAACAGTAAATAAAAAAAATTAAGGATTTGCAGGAGTGTTATTGAATTCTTCTCCTATCCCACCATCCCAAATCATCTTTCCCCTGCCTTGGCATCCTTGTCAGTATCAGGACTTTTGTTCTCTATTTAAAGGAAAGACAGATTTTAGGGAAAAGATTCAAAGTTTTAACTTAGCAAAATAGTCTGCCCCACTTCACTGAAACTGAGGGGAAAAGATCCCCAGAGTAAAGCAAAGATGCTGGAGACATTTGTTTATTCATTCATAAGCAATTGGCTCACACAATTGTGGAGGCTGGCAGCCCGCAGCCTGAAAACTCAGGGAGGAGTCAATATTGAAGTACAAGTGTGAAGGCAGTCTGCTGGTAGAGTTCTCTCTTCCTCGGGGGAAGGTCAATCTTTTTAAGGCCTTCAACTGATTAGAAGAGGCTCACCTTAACCATTACAGAGGGTACTCTGCTTCTCTCAAAGTCTTCTAATATAAATGTTAATCTCATTTTAAAAATACTTTCACAGCAACATCCAGACACATCTCACCAAATATCTGGGTACCGTGGCCTAACCAAGTTACCACAAATAATTAACCATAACAGATATGAACAACATCTTATTTGAAGGATCTTCTATATATGGTTTGACCCCACCGATATTAAAATTAATGACACAATAAAATTACAAGGCCCCACAGAGTCAATAGCTGGTTCCATCCTTTGCTTTCTCTTCTAAATGACTCAGAATATCCTCCGGCAGAGAGGCACATTAGTAGTACTTTCAGCTGCATTCGCAAGAGAAGGTACTGGTATCTAGGGACTCCTTATCACGCAGGAAGACAGCCTGCTCTTTCCAACCCAAATTCTTGTCAATTTGACCTGACACAAAGCTGCCAAGTGATATTCAAAAGCACCCTTGAGATTTGAGGAGATGTTAGAATAAGACGAAAGAAGAAGCAGGTTGCCCTCTCATTAATAAGTCATTCATTCAAAAAAATGAGTATGGCTGCTATTATATGGCTCCCTGATACATTTCAGGAGGAATTCCACAAAGTATCCTCCACTGGGCCAGCACCACTACTTGGCAGTTTCCAGGATTCTCCCTCCATGGAAGTACACACCAGACCCCAAATCCTTCTTCAGAAGACTACCTTAAAGACAGTCTAACCCCAGGACAGTGTAATCCCCATTTGTATAAGCAGCTCTTCTGTCTACTCTTGAGTTTGAGAGTTACCTTATGTAACAGAAGCAGTTCTCTTTGCCATCTCCCTTGTGTTTCTTTTTGGAGTAAGTGACTTTTATTTTACTCATTTAAGATGTGTCAGACTCCTGGACACACAGAATAAGGTTTTGTAGTCATGAGGAAGAGAATGTCACCACTGAGTCACTCAATTTTACTCTGTAAAAAACTCAAAAAATAAATCTAAATGCACGAATTACAGGTGCTGTTACCATTGTCTGCTAGCTGGGGGGTGAAAAAAAAAGGCTATTAAATGAAAAGGCCAAAATTTGCCAATTAAATCTCCTGAGAGTATAGCCTAATATCCTATCAAGAAATGTGACATTCCATCTAAGGTACAGTTGCTCTCAATACCTATGCAGTTGGCTCTGCTTTACTTCCACCCTTTAGATTCCCCACGAAACAATCAAGACTTACGTAATTGCTTTCAGCAGCATCTTTGAAGGAGAAGAACAATTACGTAATAAGACATTCACCAGGATTTGTGTAATTGTGTAATAACAGCATGTCTCACCGTGCCAGGCTGATCGCCAAGAACCACCTAGTCATGCTATTATATTATAAGAACATATGCCCTCAGGGCTTGTTGAAATTATTTTGAGGATTTCTAAAGAAAAGTTTACTGATTAAAAGAGAAATCTCAACTTAGAAAACAACAAAATAAATAATTTTTAAAAGCCGATCGTATTCCCAAGGGTAACTAAAAATTTATATCTAACTTAACTAAACCTAGAGTGTAAAATTAAAACATTGTGTTATGATTCGCTTGCATCACCAAACAATTTAAGATGACAGATGCCAATAAGAAAAAAAAAACAGAAGCTAGACTTCAGGTAACATGTTATTCTCTTCATAGTTGGCCAGAATTCTGACTAAAGTGGAGCCATTTCTCAACCAAGAAAGTTTCAGATCATTATAGCCTATTCTTCCCCAACAAAGAGACACTCCAAAGGCTTTTTAGACTTTCCATACTTTGAACTTCTTTCCTAATTTCTTGAGAGACATCAAATCAAAAAATAATCTCAGAAATGTGAGAGGCTGAGACTATTTTGAACTTCCTCAATGGTGCTTTTCTGCAAGTGAATGTATGTGCCGAGCTAAAGTTCCCACAGCGAGATATATAAATAATAAAATTCCAATATTCCAATATCTTATTTTTCTGTATATGCAAGCTAATTACATTTCCATCTCTCCTGTTCTTCTAACTCATTTAGCAGGAACAAAACCTTATGTGCCAATGATAAGCAGTATAAAACAAGAGGAAGAATGGGAGGGACATTTTTGCAATTTATAAGATTAGTTTATTATTTCTTAGATGACACTGTATCTACTTCATAATGGAGACAAGCTCTCATATCAGGGTAAATATAGAAGCACATGACTGATATATTCCGAATCTACAACTGATGTTTTATGTTTTTTATTGTGCTATTAGAACCTTAAGATATAGAAGCTTGGATTGTTATCATTATGGACTGAACCATACCCCCAAAATTTATATGTTGAAGTCCCAACCCCCAATATCTCAGAATGTAACTATATTTGGAGAGGTAATTAAGTTAAATGAAGCTGTTAGGACAGGCCCTAATCCAGTGTGACTGCTGTCCTTATAAGAAGAGGAAATTTGGACACACAGAGAGACGTGAGACAGAAGGACAACCAGGTGAGGACACAGTAAGAAGGCAGCCATCTGACAAGCCAGAAACAGAGGCCTCAGAAGAAACCAAACCTGCTGACACCTTGATCTTGGACTTCTAGTCTCAGAATTGTGAGAAAGCAAATGTCTGTTGTTTAAGCCATCCATTCTGTGGTTATGGCAGCTCTAGTAAACTAATACAGTTACTAATTTATTAATTCAATGAACATTCAATGAGTGTAACTAATAAAGATAGAACAGTGAAGAAAACAAGAGTTTTTAGGGTTTACTGTTGTTTCAAGGTTTATTGTCTACCAAACAAGTAATTTTTGATAGGGTATGCACAGTACAGATACCAAATATAGGTATGAGTTTGAATCTATTATGTGTGTGGTACCCCAAAAAGACCATTTGTAGGCTGATTTTAAATATTTCCAGTGATCTTAAAGGATATCAGCTGAATATTTCAGGCACCTTAGTGATCAAAAGTATTCAATAATTCAACAAATGGCCCACAAATAATTACTCCAATTTTGTGTGTAAATCCAATCTAAATCCCCACTAAGTTAAACTTGAGCCACTACCTGTAGGATTATTGGCACCTCCCGGTAGGATGTTGGATCGGATTTACATCCACTCTCAAGAGCAATTACGCACATCTCTTCTTAACTCCATGTTCACTAATATGTGAGTAGCTTAAAATCAGTCGTGGTGGCTGATTTACACCACAGAAATTATGAAAGTCGACATATCAAGTCACCCTCCTCCTGAGCCTATTGTTAGTCATTTGCCAGAACACCACTGGTCAGGGTGAGCCCCTGTCCACAGGACAGCTCAAAGACATTTAGAAAATAAATCTGTGATTGAGAAAATGTTACAGGGGTAAAGAGGAACATAAATATACAGGGGCGAAAAAAGATAAAGTAGAAGATTCTAACGTATTAAGCTGAAACAGTGATTCTCAAACTTTTTGGCCTGTACCCAAATCACTGGGAGACATAGGGTAAGACAAGGGATTTGCATTTCCAACAAGTTTCCAGGCTACTGTGTACTTACAGAACCACTGGACTAAATTGCCAGTGTGGCCATTTCTCCTACCACTAGCCCAGCTCCTGTGCTTACTACCTGGTTGAGAAGAGGGTGGAGCTACTTGACAGGCGGGACTAATTTCATTGGATTGGCAGCTCTTGGTAAAGGAAATCAACGGCTGTGTATAAACAACATTTAAGCAGAAGTCCACTGAAATGCTCTCTGGGGCCCCACAGGCTGCTTACAGCCAGAAGGCAGCACTGCCCAACATTGCCCCAGGAAATAGAAACACCTTCATGTACTCCTGGGTGTATTTCTAATATTCCTAGGAAGAAGGTCTTTTGACCAAAGCAGTTTGAGTGAGCGCCTGTGGGAAGATACAATCTTAGAGCCACAGTGAGTTATTTGTCTGGGAGGCAGGACCCCATTAACAAACTAGGTGTTGTTATTTATATTCAGATTGCCACAAGGTAAACCATGTCCCCAGAGACAGAAAATTACAAGCTGCAAAGAGGGGCACAAAGCTCAATGACATGACTGGTTAAGGTGAATATATAATAATTTGGTCTCATAAAATAGAGATGATAGAAGAATTCCATTGTATTCACCTTTCTCTATGTGATTCTGATGTTGAAGATCTGAAATTTGGTTGCACATAGATTGGCTTTTTTTTTTTTTTCCAAATTGCATTCTCAAGAAACATTAAAACTGATACAGATCGAAATTTGGCTCTTTTATAAATATGCAGCTGGTGATAACACTGTCAGAAATGAAAAATCATAGATAATTAATAAGAAATTGTTCAAAGAAATGGTTCTTGCCAAACAAAACATCAATGAGATTGAAAATAATTTTCATTGACAAAGCATGTGCCTGTTGGGCATTCCAGAGGAATGTGATGGGAATAAACTTGATTGAACCTTTAAAAGAGTTTGTACTTGTTGGATCAGATCTCCCTGCTAAATCCCGCACTGCTAAAAGTCTGTTTTGCTTTTCCTAACTGCTTTGGGCACACCCTCTCACAAACTATGTTATGTGAATCTGAGGATCACATTATAAATGAATTCCTGGATTGCTCAAGAAATAGTTTGGGCTATAATTTTAAAAAGCTTTCTGCTCACCCAGATCCTCTGTGAGAAGTTTATCCAAAAAAAAAAAAAAAAAAAGTTAACCTCAAAAGCAAACTCTGGAACCACTACAAACATGGAGGCCATGTGTACACCATGTTGCCAGCATTTCCCGAAGAAGCTGTGTGTGGGCTTCACTGTTCTTGGATGATAATCTGGAAATGATGAAGAATTCTTTTATGTATTTTATTGTAGTAAAGGCCTAATAAAAGTTAAGTATTACAAATGTTAATAATATATTAATTATAAATTAAAACAATAATATTATACTACTTTTCCAACCACAAAATGGCAAAAAGTTTTTAAAGTAAGAATGCAGTAGTTGGTAAGTAAATGTGAAAATGGCTAAACTGTCAAATTCAGTTGGTATGAATATAAAGAGATACTGTCTTTTTGGAGGACAAGTTGGCAGCGTCTGTCAAAATTCCAAATAGTTTACTTCTATGAGGCAGTAGAGAGTAGGAATTAAGCATAGACTCTGGAGTCAGAGAGCCTGGGTTCCAGTCCTGGATCTACCACTTAGATCTGTGAGACCTCAAACAAGTTACTTCACCTCTCTGAGCCTAAGTTTATCATCTGCAAAATGAAGATAGTATCTATACAATTATGGGAATAAAAAAAAAGTTGATTTTATAAAATGCTAACAGTGATGCACATAGGAAGCATCATGTAACTTAAAACCCCAATCTTAGAAAAATATTATATAAAAGTTCTAACCAAGTGTCTAAGTTCAGTGTAACACTGCTCCTCGCAGCATATAAATAGGAACTAACTCTACATGTCCATTACTAAGAAAAAATGTAAATAAATCATGGTACATCTGTGTGATTGAACAGTATACAGCCCCTTAAAGAATGAGACAGGGCTACATGTACCCCAAGTAAAATATATTGCTGAGTACAAAAACGAATTGTAAAACAGCATGTTCAGTATAACCCCATTATAATAGAAACAACTCAGTGTGTGTGTGTGTGTGTGTGTGTGTGTGTGCACGCACGTGTGTGTGTAAGAAAATACATGTCGTACTAACAGTGTTTACCTCTGAGGAGTGGGACTGAAGCAGGAGAGAGGGAGCTCAATTCTTGCGTTGTATACTTCTCTATTGTTTGAACTTTAGAAAATAAACTTGAATCACTTTTATAATTAAAAAGTGTTAAATCATTAGTCTGAGCATAGTTTAGATTTAAATAATTATTCTCTTTTTTAATTTTTAAGATTCAGAGTAATAGCCTTGGGGTGGATGCTGCTGTTATCATTGATATAGATGACCAGCCAGGAAATGAAATTGTTTGAATAATCCATTTAATTAAATGTTTTGGCCACTTAGATCTATGTGAGTATAAAATGTGGAAACACTTATGAAATAAGCTTTCATAGTACAGTAAATAGAGGGTAATAAGATTTGGTCAATCTGTCAGAGACTAAAGCCTACCCAATCCTAAAGAATAACAGGCCTAAAATATTTCGAATGTGAGATTATATTAAAAATCACAGTTTCAAACTGTAAATCCAGACAAATCAATTATTTTAGTTTATTGCCTTAGGGAAAGCACAGTATAATACTTGAAGGAGAACCAAAAGGAAGTTTAGAATTCTTAGCAACAAATAACTTTATCTAATACTAATACTTTCATTTGTCAAATTATCTTAAAAAACACAGCCTGACTGAAGCACTTCTGTAATCAAAGTATCTCCATGTTAGTAGATGGAATTGGGAATGTAAAGTTCAAAGAAGCCTTAGAGATTATGTAGGTCAGTGTCTTCATTTCACAGAGGAAGACAATGAGTTCTTGAAAGGTCATGGGACTTGGTTAGAACAAAACCAAACTACAGCATAGGTCAATTGATCACCAGTATGTTGAACTTTCTTATACACTACTTTCCTAGCACTTTTTGTTTTTTAAGGTAATGGTTAAAAACATACACATGGTAAAAATAAATATATAATATAATGTAAAATTGAATACAGAAGTACTGAGTGGAAAAGTTTTCTTCCTATCCCTGTACTCTAGACCCCAGTTCTTCTCTTCGGATATAACCCCTGTTAGCAGTTCCACATAGAGCTTTTTGGAGACACTATAAATTTATAAGCAAGTGTGTGTGTGTGTGTGTGTGTGTGTGTGTGTGTGTAGCATATTATATATACTATATATATATATATTATATATACTCTCAAGCTTATCTTTTTGTTTTCACTTAAATATGTCATAGAAATTATTCCATATAAATACATAAAAATTTTCTCCCATTTTTTTAATGGCTGCATAGTGTTCTGTTGCATGATATATCATAATTAATTTAACCAAGCCCCTGTTGTTATTTATATTGTTTCCAGTATTTTTATTACAAACATGCTGTTGTCAATGAATATTTGCATATACATATCTTTGAGCACTTATGCAAGTATATACAGAGTATACATCAGATAAATTCTTAGATGTGGAATTATTTAGCCAAAGGGTATATACATACTTAATTTTCATAAAGATTATTAAATTTTTCTCCAAAGGGGTGTATTAATGTACACTTTCACTAAAAGTATGGAAACCTAGCATTTACTGTCAGAACAGAGTAGTCATTATTTCAAGTTTTTTTATGTGTTTTTCCTTGCCTAATAAATAATATGTTTCTTGAAGACAGACATCATAGTTTATACAACTTTATTTCAATGTCTATGACAATTCATATAGTCATTATTTAGCAAATATTGAATGATCAGATTAAGCTAAAGAGTGAAATACAAAAAAAGAATTTTACTTCTACAATAGTAGACTAGTTATCTCAGATTAATCTTTCTGTTGAGAAAAAGTAAAGTTAAATTGGGAAAAATATTTTTTAAAACCCACACATTCCAAAAGCACCAAAGAGTTAACCAAAGAATAAGAAATTGCCTAGTCGAAATCCAGAAGAAAATGAAAGTTCTATATTCAAATCTGTTTTTTTTCCTAAGGGCATTTGCTTATTTCTAAGAAATAACTGTGAAATTGCATTTGCTTTCAGAGGTCTTTAAGGGCAGAGGGAATGAAAGTCAAAGCTCAGGGTCCACCAAAGTTTAGGACTCAGATAAAGCACCTACCTATGCTCTGATTATTCTTAAAAATAATTTACCTAATACATTGCACAGCACACAGTCAAAGGAAATGAAGCATGCAAGAAATAAGACATTGAGTAAGAACCAGTAAAAACATCAAGATAATTGAACCAGACCAGCAAAGACTTCATATATTAGAATTATCTGATACAGACTATAAAACAACTATATGCACCAAGTCGAAGAAAAAAGAAAAGCCAAGCTTGAAATTTCAGGAAGAAACTGAGTAAAAAAATGACATTGTTTTGAAAAGAAAAAATAAAATAAATTAAGATGTGATTGCAAGAGTTTATGGCAGATGTAGATGTAGCTGAAGAAAGAATGTAGATGTAGCTGAAGAAAGAATTATTAAGTAGAAAAATAGGGCAGAATAAACTTTCCACAAGAGAGAAATTGTATGAAATTAATAGTTAAAATGTTATGGCTGAATGAGAATTTTTCAAGACTGATTAACAAAACTTAAGAATTCCAAGCAGGGTGAAAAAAATAGATATACATATTAAGATGTATCATTGTAAACTACAGAAAACTAAGAAAAAGGAGGGTGGGGGATATTTATAGCAGCTAGGGAAAAAAAAGACAGAGCTACCTTCAAAGGAGCAATAGTTAAATTTATCAACGGTAAAAATAAAAACCAGAAGAAAATGGAAATAAATTTTAGTGTTTTTATGGAAAAGAAAAACTATCATAGAATTTTATCCCCATTAAAATAGCCTTCAAGCATGAAAGTAAAATACAGAAGTTTTCAGATGAACAAAAACAGAGAATTTACAACCAGCAGACTATACTAAAGAATCAGAGACACAGGAAGAATTAAAGAATAGAATAAGTGGTAAATATGTGGGTAAACATAAACATTAACTTTAAAAGCTATAATATGAATGTCTCAGAGTTTTTAAATCTAGAGAATTAAAATTCATGACAACTATACACTTTCAACGATAAGTTGGAAAGACAGGAGACATTCAGTTAAATTATTTTAAGGTCCTTGTATATATTCCAGAAGAAGAGTAAAACTATTGATTATCATTAGACTTTGCTAACTGAAGGGTGAATTTTGTGATTTTTAGGGTAACCACTAAAAGAATAGAAAAGAGTATATGATTTCTAAACCCCTATAGAGGAAAATAATATATTGTAAAGAAAAAAAGAATCCAAAAGAAGTCAAGAAAGATGAAAAAAAATAGACATAGATCTAGTGGACCAAATAAAAACCACAAAATAAGATAGTTGATTTTAACCTAAGTATACCAGTGATTACATTAAGCATAGATGGCCTAAACACTCTAGTTAAAATATAAAGATTGTCAAGCTGGATAACAAACTTAATTTGAATCAAATGTTATTTACTGGAGACATGTCTAAAATATAATAATACAGAAAAATTTAAAGTGAAAGAATGAAAAGAATAAATGCTCACCCAAAGAAAAAAAAGGCATAACTATACTAATATTAGACAAAATATTTAAATAATGACTTGTTCACTCAAGTTTTGTGTTGGGGGGAGAAAAGAAAGAGATACAAATGTAAGTAAGGTTCCCTGACTATAGTGAAATAAGTCTTGAGAGAAGTATGTAGAAAATGCCTTGATGGCACAGAAATAGGGAAGGTTGTAGATACCTTGAAAGTTAAAAGAGACTCCTTAAAGGAACTGTCATTTTATCAGAATTTTTCTATATTAACATATCGGATAGCTCTAAGTGGGGGAAAGACATTCCACTCAAAGGAAATAATATGCACAAAGTAGGTGTTTGTAAATACTGGTAGAAAGCATTATTTAATTTAAGGATAGTGAGGACCAAAATGTGCAGTGCCTTACCCAACTGGTAGCTATAGTAGATGCTATGATGCACTGCCCAGACCCTACTATCCTTCTTCCAAAGGCACTCATTTGTGAAAAGTGCTACCTGCTGATGGTTCACAGCCGAGTCCCTCTGCAGGTACTGCCCTCTCCTAGAATTATGACCCCTTCTCTGGGGGCAAACTGTATGCAGTGACTGGTCACTACAACGGTTCGAAGGCCTGATCTCTTTGCCTTAATTCATGACAGTTCTGAAAGGCCACCTTAGCTCCAGAGCTCCCTGTGGGCTCTGCTGAGGCCTTTATTACAACTACATCACATTTCTCCTTTCCTGATTAATTTTCTGTCCCTCTCACGGGTGTTGCTAAGAGCTTTCCCCAGTAAATCTGTACAGCAGTCTCTATAGTTGTTTTCAAGAAAACTGACATGAGACAGTCACTAAAGTAGGGGGAAAAAAAAACAAGAATCCTGACTTCTGGGCCAGTGTTTCACCCCCACACTCAGCTGATGGCAGACAGAATTTACCGTGAAATCTCTAGAACCAAAAGCCAAACAGATTGTCCTGGTATTTTTCAGATTTTTTCCTCTTCATTCCTTCTCTAACTAAAATACCAGTTCTTCTGAGGAGCAGTTCCATTTTTCACTAATAGTGCTCTGAAAGTAGTGAAGAATAGTAGAATTAGAAAGCACAACCATGTTCACCGAGTATCTACAATCTGCAAGATCCCTTTTTCCATGAGATCTGTACTTCAGGGTAGTTAAATGAGCAGTCCATGCTCTCAGAGCTTATCTGATGACAGAGCCAATATTTGAACTTTGGGTCAGATACAGCTGTCTCCATAGTTTTCTCCCCAAGAGAGGAACATATTTAAAATGACCTAAACAAAACAGTAGAGAATGTAAAGGGAGAGAAATTAAGCCTGCTCTCTAATGTTGATCAGGCCTTGCTCAGGCTGGTTTACCTGCTTAGGTGTCTGGGTTAGTAAGTGTTCTTTCAGGTCATCCTGCGCTTAGTCCTAAAACTGAGCCACATTTAAATCTTTCAATTAGCCTTTATGCTTATGTCTTGGTAAATGCAGATTCCATGTGGCTTATATTACTGACAACCTTCTATCTAATGATCCTTACTGAGAACTTTTAAAATAAGTTTGTTGTTTTTTTTTTTTTTTTAACAGTTTAGAGGAACGTTACCTCTTAATACCAAGATATCGATATCATTAACTTCTTTCATTTCTACAACCTGCCACGTCTCACGAGAAGTGGGGTGGGTTAGAGGTCAGCTCCAGGCTTACTTGTTGTGTATAGCAAAGCTTGGGAAATGAAAACCAGAGGCATCTCAAAGAGCATTCTGTTTGGGCTCTGGGGCAGGGCCTGGGCACTCTGCCAGAGCAGCTGGGAACCCTGGTGAGGCACTTTAATGCAAATGTCCAGCTGGGTCCAGTTCATTCTGTATTTACCCCACAGGGCTGTCCACAGGGTATTTGTTTTCTGTACCACTGGAATGCAGAGAGATCATCACCCTCCAGTGACAATATGCCAGCCTCTGGGACCAGGATGGTGGTATATGACCCAGGTAAACAGCAAGGTCTTTGCAGTTAGAGATTCCTAACTCTGAATCCTGGCTCTAACACTCATTACTATGGGCAAGCCACTTTAACCTGTAACTCTCAGTAAACTCATCTATACAGCAGGGATAATACCCACTTTCTTGGTGGGAAGCTTGATGAAATAATGAATATAAAGATATTAACACATTGCTTGGCTCATAGTAAGTGGCCCAATAAACTGTAGTTGTTATTATAGCCAAAGCATACTTCCTTCCCGCTGACACCAACAGAGATAATGCTTTGGAAAGGCTCTCTATTTTGTTCTTTTCCTTTTAAAGCCTGTTCATCTGGGCATAGTGCTTGGTTGGCAGTACCCTAATGTGGAATAAACAGCATCATTAATTCTGAAATTTAAAGAGTTAACTTTGTACTCAAGCAGAAGATAGACGGCAAAGGCTCTTTTTTAGTCTATCATTTGCCATTTGTCCTTAACTGACCAGATCTCTACTGATGAAGTTCACAGATCCATACAACGCAGATGTTTTTAAAAGTCTGTTTCTCTTGAGAAAAATAAAATAGGAATTGTAAAAAATGTTAACATCGTTCTGGTCCTAAGAGGATTTTCCTGAATTATCCAATTATGTGCCTGAATTCTCCATGGAGTTTTGACAGGGAAAGTCCTAACCTCAGTGTGGCATTGAGCACATGAACTTCCCCACCACGATCTTCTGCCCTGAGAGGGGGTGCTGAGCAGCGACCTCAGGAAACCCCCTCAGAAATGCTGCATGAGTACAGAGCAATCACAATTACTGGATTTGATGAGTTAAATTTACACCTCTGACTGTCTCAGGGCACTCTCCATCTTCCAAATATACCACAATAATAATGCTAATGATTGCAAGTAGCACCTTTGTTGTATTTCATTTATTTTTACTTCAAATTATGTAGGCTTGAAAGAATTTACTGACTGCTTGGGTTTTCTGGCTAATTGGGGTAACTCTTTGCTATAGCCATTAAAAGATTTAAATATAGCTTTTCTTGAGTAATATTCTTTATTGAATCCCCTGTTATCCTTTAAATATCTTTGTGCGCAAGTGGATAAAATTAGAAAGAATTTGTTTGCTTTAAATTACCAATCTCTGCTTGATAAAACTATTAGCAATTTAACTAATTGGACGGCTCTTCTATTATCATTAATTGGCAGAGTTAATACTATTAAAATGGTTGTTTTATCTAAATGTTTGTATTTATTTCAATGCTTTCCCATCAAGCCACCTAAAAATGCTCTAAAGCTTTGAATTCTTCAATTAGTTTTGTTTTATAGGCTACAAATAGAGTTAAGATTAATCTTAAAACTACAACTACTCTAGGGGGCCAAAGGATTAATTCTTCCTTTTCAGGGAATAGATGAATGTCGGACTTTCTTGATCAAGTTTTGTCCATTGTTCCTGGATATCTTCAATAAGAAGTGCCAAAGCCCAAAATAAATTGAAAGGAGATTTTTGTTAATATTGTTTATCTAATAAAAACTTTACAAGAAAACTTTATGTCATGTTCGTATATCTATTCAATGACACATTCACTCATTCAACAAGTATTTACTGTGAGTCTCTTATATGTACTAATATACTACATACTAGTATCTATACTAGATACTATGGGAGACTTCAAAGGTGGATAAAATACAGTCCTTGTCTTTAAGAGGTTTAAATACTGAAGGTAAAACAAACAAACAAACAAAGAAAAACACACAGATAACTACAAGGTAATGTGATAAGTGCTATATCAGAGAAATGACCAGAATGCCGAGACAGAGCAAAGGGCTTTCTAAATGTTGCTAAATCTGCCTGGGGGATAAAAAAAAGTCTTCCCAGAGAAGATGACATCTAAGCTGGATCATGAAGGATGGGACTCCTAAAGGGCACTTCCAAGATTTAAAAAAAGAAAAAAAAAAAAAAAACACCTTGAGAGTTTTCATCTGAATGATGAAGTAACTTGATATGTGGGACAGTTAAAATGGTCCACTCAATTGAAAGGAAGCCATTTACTCTTTGGTGGATGAGAGAAATTCCATAGACATAATGTATCAGGAGTTAAGCAAGACATTTAAGTAAGGCTTTCATGATCTTTTTAAATGTCAAGTTTGGGACATGTGAGCAGAATGATGGCACAGGTAAATCAAATTCTAGCTGGTTGAAAAATGGTCACCAGTGTCAATTACTATTTTAATACTAACCTAGAGAACATCTCCCGGAAATATGCCAGTGGGTTCTCTGGCTGCATCCTGTTCAAAGTTTTAATAACTTGAATTAAGAACATAGAGACTTGCTCAGTCAATTGTAGATATTAACTGAAGACAAAGACACCTAACAGATAGATAAATCAAGGATTTATAAAGAGCTCTAGAGGCTAGAATAATAGTCAAAGACAATCACATATAACTAAATAGGAAAAAGTAATGGCCTGCCCTACTTTGCCTCACTTGCTAACATACAGTCAGGGAAGACCTCACTTAATTTGGCATCATGAGGCAATCAAAAATGCTTTAGATTTGGAGTCAAAAGGCCTAAGTTCAAGTCCTAGCTTGACTGAATGTTACATATGCAATGTCAAGAAATACCTTAAACTTCTTTGAGCTTCAGTTTTTCCATCTATAAATTAGAAATAATAATATAAATTCACAGAGCTGCTGTAAGAATTGGGGGTGTAGAAAGACTTTGTAAACTATATATCACTACCTAAAAGTTATCTTTTATAATGCTTGTAATAGTAAGGGTGATGATAATAATAACAGCAACTTATATGAAGTCCTGAGGTCTTAGTTCAATTCTAACCTAAAGTAAACTAACAGTGTGACACGGCATTCAAAACAGCCAATACAGTCATGAGCTACCTTACTAAAACAATGAGGTCAGAACCATAACCCCACTAGGTTCACTTGGAACCCATCTAGCACCCTGGGTTTAGTTCTGGTTGTTGTGGGAACCCTTGTATCAAAAGCAGAGTTTGACATAAATAGTGGGTGCTCGAGAATATTTTTGGAATACATTAATTTTAATAATAAAGATGTTGCAGCATGTCTGGATTCAGGTACTGAGGATTCTAATATGAAAACCACAAAGTGCTCTTAAAATTGAAAATGTTTTGTATGAAAAAGAAACAATTTATAGAGTCACCACTTTTGAAGGAATAGGTCAGAAATGAGGTCTGTCATACTTGGAGGACAGTTATGTGGGTACAAGGGAACAGACCTGACATTTACTGAACACCGCCAGTGGGCTACACATTTGAAGTGACTATTCTGTTGCTCTGGAGGACAAACTGAGACTGGCAGTCAGAGGTTACAGGAAGTCATAACGTGGCCTAACAAATAAAAGTAATGCCTAAGATTATGAGCCCTCCAACAAGAGAAAGGCTGGCTTTTGAGTCAGAATGTTTAAGTAGAATGTTTTGGAAAAGATTTCCGACATGTAGGGGTCAGAATAGATCACTGATGAATGCCAAACCTGCTTTGACATTGCCTGTGAAGCTTATTAAGAATGAAGATGCATAAAATAGAATTAGGTTTTATAAAGGCATGGTGCCCACTACCCAACCTTCTATGTTTTCAACAACCTCTACAGACAATTCTGATACATAGGGCTTAGAACCAGTGGAATGGGTCTGTTTCAAACTTTCCTGATGATAAAAATACAACATTGTTTAAACAAACACAGTTTCTGAGGTCCCACTCCTGGAGATTCAAATTCAGTAGGTCTGAAATTAGGACCAGGAATCACTATCATCAGGAGAGTCTGAAAAACACTGGACTAGATGATCTCCAATACCCTTCCCAACTTCTAAGTTTCTGAAGATCTAATCCAACTATAGCTACTCATTGGTTCTGTATAACATTTTGAAATACTTGGATTATAGTAATCAAGCCTCAAGCAAAAATATGTATGCCTGTAGCTGGCCACGATATTCTTCATCTGGTGTCTCTAAAGAATTAAACACATTTTTTAATAAACTAAATAACATGAACATGTTGACTTTTCAATTGGCTGTAGTTTACGAGTTCAGCTAATTCTAGTAAATATACGTACACATGTATGCAAATGACAAGTGAACTCTTTTTGTTAAAAAGTTACTCAATATAAACAGACCTTAAGCCTTTGATCACTTAGGAGTTGAGTGTGATATATTTAAGTCAACATTTTCTAAATATTTTCATTTAAACATACCATTCACTGAAAATGTGAACATGTTAAGTCACTAGAGTTTCATTCTAGACACATTCTTTTTTTTTAATCTAATATTTCATTCTAAAATAGAGGTGAGGAAGTAAACAAGTGTTCGAGTGCTGATGTGCCATCACATTCAGCAGCTTTCATTAGTTTTTAATAGTCTCACCATAATCAGCTAAAGAATGTTTTATTTCAATGACCCCAAATCTAGATCTTTTGCAAGTCATCTCTCCTTTCTTCAATTTCTTGCAGCTTAGAACCAAAAGCAAAGCTTTCTATGTATTTCTGAGAAAATGGCTGGGAAAGGGATAAAAAGGAAATTATTACCAAAGAGCTAAAATGTGATTTTTGCATTTAGGCTTTTCTTTTAGAGCATAGTTCCCTTAGTCCAGAGGGAGATGGCTCAGGCAGTAGAGGCCTGTAGCCCCAGGTCTGTTTGCATCTCTACCTGGATAGATGATGCCCTGAAGGAGTGATAGTTTTGCACTCAGTTTATGAGATATAGGTTAAAGATAAAGAAGGAAGGGAGATAAGTCGGCAGGAAGAGAGGAGAGCTGGCTGAGTGTAAATAACACCCTGCATAACTCAGGCAATAGCAAATAAGCCACGCCTTTCATTTAATCTTTTGTTCTTGAAAAGGATGCGTATTCAATTCTGAGATTCTTTAGCTGATAATAATAGTTTATATTCCAAAGGCGATGATGGGATGGGGGGGTGTCAAATGTGCTTGGGAGAATCAAAGTCATAGTATTTTGGAACACATTCACAAAAATACATCAAACAATTTGAGAATACATTTTTCTTGATTTCACAAAATGTGGTCTAGGAGAATACGCTAGGTCAAAGGAGACAAACCAATTGGGTAATTATTCTTATTATAAATTATAATGTTGTTTTACTTCAATGACCAAAACAGTTTGGTTTAAGGACAAATACAGTAAGCAAAATTTCCACCTAGAAGTGCGGGTCTTTCCCTAAATTTCCATCCCTCTCCCGACAAATTCCCACCAAGTGACAGTCTGCAGATTGTCTTTTACAGCTCCTGAAAATTCCCTAAAGAGCAGAGCTAAAGAATCCATGGTATTCCCAAAAGAACCTAAGCTTCCTCTACCTCACTGAACGAGGAAAGGCTTATAAGCAACAGATGAGAAAAAAAATGAGTAGCTTCTCCTTCTCTGGGTGATAAAAGATGGAAGAGAAGGTGAGAGAAGGTATCAGAAGGAGGAAGGAGGGGGACCAGAGGGCAACATCACCGTCGCAATTGCACTGGGCACACTTCTCCTCCATGGGGAATGGCTGGTTCCTCTCTCATTCTCAAGCGCCCTGGACACTGCCTGTCATACCACCTCCCTGGACGGGTTCAATCAAACTGGCAGTTTGTCTCATTCATTCCAAGTTCTATCCTCTGTACAATTCGGTTCAATTCAAAACCTATTGGTTAAGCATTAACTGGGTGCTAGCCTCCCTGAGAGAGAAGTAGCACAAAGGTAAGAATTTAGTCTCCACCTCACTCAGCCTGCCTACTAAATGGCATGCATGGAGTAACAGTTACCTAACAGTGAAGACTGTGCAAACTATAGAAAGCTATGACATTTGCCAAGGATAAATAATGTGGAAACGAAATTGGATTTTAGTGCACCAGTAATCACTTGGAAGCCTCTTTCTGGTAGATGTGCCTTATGGTAATAATAATATTCTACATTTGTATAAAGCTCTAAAGTTTACAAAGTTTTCTCATAAACATGATCTCATTGTGAAATACTGAGAGTCAGTTTTTCTTTCGTAATTTACAGATGACAAAACTGAGGCTAAGAAAAAGTATTGTCATGCTGCACTAAGAGATTTTATAAAATAATATTATTCAATGGCCAATATACACACAGAAAAAATAAATTAGGCTGGCTCTCTATTATAATATTAGACCCTTAAGTACTTCCAAATATAACTTCATTTACCCTACAGAAGAGAGTTTGGAGGGAGGACGGTGCCAAGTATTATGAGCACATTTTACTAACGGACAGAAGGAATTAAGTCACAGCCTTCACACAGTGCCTAGGAGATAAGACAATACTACTTCTCAACGTCTTATCTGGAACATTCTTCTCTGGATTGCTATTGTAAAAGCCCTGTAGGCAGATTGGAATGTGGGTTCTAGCGACATTCGCATAAGAACACAAATCAAAAACCCTGGGAAATTTCCTGAACTGTGCAGCTTACTGGGAAAATGACTTAATCAACTTGGATTTAAATGACATTATCTTCAGGTGGAGGTAGAGAAGACAAATAAGATTGTCTTTCAGGAAGGTGTGGGAGCTAAAAAGTTTGTACTTCACAAGCAACCATCTAAAAAGCTGGGCTGTCATCACTGGACATGCCATGCTTTGATGAGGCCTTCAGGGCTGGAGAACTAGCCCAGGCACATTGAAATGGGCCGGAGCTCCTCGGATGAAAGACATCTCTATAAGACATGTGGATGTGCATCTGATAATCTCTGACATATGTTTAATATTTAGATTTCCAAGATTACTCATGTTAATATCCGCTGCACATCTTACTTTTTTTGCCTCTTGTGCACACTGGGAGATGTGGGTTGGACACGTTTCAAGCCAGATTTGTTCCTGTTGCTTTATTGCTGCTAACCGCGGGGTCGCTAAAGTGGGAAAATCATCTGCTTCTTCCTCTACAGAACTTTGATTTCAAAACGTACACTTCAAAAAAAGAACGAAAAGAAACGAAACAAGTAAATGAGTAATGAATGCGGTAAAAATAAATGTGTAGTTCTGGGCCCCGTTTTTCTTAAATGACAGTATTGTTAATGCTATGAAATATTTTCTCTGATAAATGTGAGTTAGCTAATTTGCATGAATGGCTAGTCTGTCATTTTTTTAGTCTGTTGAGTTATGGGTTTTTAAAAATGGGTTTTGTTCTGTGTAGCTTTTAATACATTGTTATTATATGTGATCACTGAACTTTCCATAATGGCACATTGAAAACATGGATTTCATCTTTAAAAAAAAAAATAGAAATTAATTTTGAAAACCAAATTTATGCAATACTGAAGTTCTTCAGATAAATATATTTATTTTTAAAAACTACGTACATGTTATTCAGTATTCCTTTTTTAATGCACTAAGTTTTTTGTTTTTTGAGTTTTTTTTGCCAAAGTCGCAATCACAGAAAACTTGGGAAATTTAAAATTAAACTTTCTAGGGTCCATAATTTCTTCACACTTAAGTCTTCATAATTTCTCAATGACTGAAAAAAATAAATTCTACAAGACCTCCTTCTTGTGCCTGTGCCACAATCAGCTGAGGAACTAAAGAAAGTCCTTTGATTCCGAGCCCTAAATTTTGCTACATTCATGCAAGTTAAATAATAATGATACCTAGAGAGAGGTTTCAGTGGCCTTCCTTTGAATAAAGCAAGTAACGACAGAATGAAGATGCCAAAGGAAAGGAGAAATTCCAACTAGTGCATCGTTCCCAACGACTTTTGCTTTTTTAAGTGTTTTTAAAGTAAACTCAATGCCCACTGAAACCTTCAGGTGGATGCCTATGCCTTGAAATTGCCCAACTGCATATAAACAGCATTTGAACATTGATGAAATCGTAACCCATGAGGCAATTACTTCAGAGTTATAAGCTTTAGAAAATGGCATTATATGACACCGGAAGTGCCGTCTCAGCAATCATCACAGTGTAAAGCACTAATGAATAAGTGCGCTCTGGCTGCCTTGGCTCATAAATGACAGAATACTAAGATGAAGAAATCTGATTTAAATCCATCAGGCATAGAAAAGTGGAGGTGTATTGATACGGTCAAATGGCCACAGCCCAGGGTTTTGCTTCAGCATAAAGTGGAAGGCCTTCAGACTCCAGGATGTATAGACCCAAGTTCAAATCTTCCTTGGCCACCTACCTGCTCTCTTATCTCCTCTGAGCATTTCTTTCCTAGCATACACTAAGTTCCATATGTTAGCTATTGTTACTAAAGTATTTATGCAATGGAGGAAATAAGACCCACTTTATGGCATTGTTTGGAAGACTGATAAAACATTTGTAACTCCAAACATAATACATGGCATTTAGGTAACCACTACTCTTCCTACTATTGTGTCCTTATCATTTGAATGATTTTCATTAGACTGTAAACTACTAATTAGAGCAGGGATTGTGTCTATTGAATTTAGTAGTGTGTCCCCAGCCCTTAAAATAGTCTACTCAGTTCTCTTCTCCTCATAGCACTGACATAATTCAAACTAGATACAATGTTTGTTTGCTTTCTAAGTGTAAGCCTTTAATTTCAAAACACATTCAGACTCAAAACTAGAGTACTCTGTGAAAGTTGTGAATAATTTGGTTGTACAGCTAATTCAAAGTAGTTGTCAGTCAAAGACAAGCTCTGGAATCAAAAAAACTGAAATCTAACGTCCTTCTGGTTTTTGTGGCTCTATGACTTAGTGCAATGGCTGAACATTCCTGAGCTTCAGTCTACTTATCTATGAAATAAGGAAGAATGGCAGGATGTGGCTTACCTAGTCCAGTTGTATTGTTCTGAGGGCCAAGTGGGACAATATAACTATAACATCAGACAATGTTTAGTGTTCTACAAATATTACTTATAATAAATATTACTTATCATCATCCACTAACTCTACTGAATGCCTTATTGGTCTCTGGACAAAAGGAACTGTGTAGACCAAGGGACTGCAAATTATAGCCTGCAGGCAAAATCCAGGCTGTGAACTAAAATGGGTTTTACATTTTTAGATAGTTAAAAAAAATCAAAACAAGAATTAGATCTCTTGGCACACCTGCAAAGCCTACAATATTTACTGTCTGGATTTTTATAGAAAAAGTTTACCAACCCCTATCTCTAAGAGTTTATATTAATGACATTTTTACTTTCCTTTAGGATTAAGCCTTAAAGGAGGTAGAACGAATGTACTGCACAATGAATACTAGGATTAGCAGCAGCTCAGGTAGCAAGAAGAGCACCTCCTTAAAAGTAGGCCCTGGGTGTGCCTCACTATCCTCAGGCACTCCCTCAAGTTCTGGGCAGAAAGCTGTCCATTCTTGCCTGCCTCCCTCTCTGAAACTCAAATTAGCCTGCAGTCTGCATCTGCATCGCCAAAGTCAGTGTTTGTCTTGTCCACCTCTTTATTCTTAGCACCTATTACACAGCAGGCATTTTCTAATTATTTGTTGAATGAATGAGTGAATGAATTAATCAATTTAACTATTCATTCATCTGCTCTTCAAGGGCTGGCTCTAGCCCTTGCTCTCCTGTGAAACCAGAAACCATTCCAACCCAGAGGTCTGTCTCACGTCCTTGATTCAAGGGAGTCAATGCCTTCCTTGATTCAAGGGAGTCAATGCAGGAATTTTGGATACTCTTGAACTATTGCCCTACTCTTTGTTAACGATTGTCCAGTTCATTTGTTATGTATTTCTACCTTTGTTCTTCTGGTTAGATGATAAAACTGAATGTCGGGTCCAGTGTGGCTCCCAAACGTCACATCTGGCTTCCATCTCAAAACCCAGCAGGCAAATCCATCTGCACTTACAGCGAAACATATTAAGCTGCTCTTACCCCAGCCTCAGTGACTCAACATGAAGACCCACTCACAGTTGATCTGCCCTGGCCCTCAGACCCTGACCTGAGTTCTGGTCTTGAACCCTAGGTACCACCTTTACCCATGTCTTGAGGATTAGCTTTCAGTTTTATTCCTTCATTTCTAGGCCCCGGCTATGGTTATTTGAGGCGTGGCTTTGCTCTTGTCTGGCCCCCCCATAAGAGGTGGAGTTCCACATCTCATCTCCAGCCTGGTGCTTGAGGCTGCATGAACTATACCCACTTGTTTCTGATGCTGACAGTCTCCTGCCTTCTGGACCTTCCAGGAATGTGCTTTCAGGCTCCCACTTTTGGACCATTCATATCGAATCATAGTTACAATTATTTGCCTGTCCTGTAACCTCCAGGATATTATGCTTTATGCACTCTCTTCTGGCCTTTCCCAGCCTGTGGTAAGCCACCAGACCAAATTAGGCCAAGGTCTGATACGAGATATAAGATTTGGAAGAGAGTCAGTGACTTGTACTTCTTTTTTAATCTACAGCATGCTTATATGGTGCTTGAACCACTGTAGGCCTACCATAGGAGTTCAGTAAAGATCTATTGATTGATTCAGCATAAAATATAATAATAAAAGAAGGCCACTCATAGGTCTCATATCTAAGTTTCTTGTGTTTCAAACTCTGTGATTCTCACCCCATCAGATCCAATATCTCTTTTTTAGAACAAATATTTTATAATCTCCTTCGTTGTCCTGAAATGACATTCATAGAACATGTATATCATATATAGTATATTACCTAGATACATATTTCCCGAAATACAATATAAAGGAGAAACAAAAGGAAAGTAATTCATAATAAAATAATATGTATTTAAACATATACATATAGATGGCTTGAAAAATAACCAAAAGCTTGCATCTATGTGTAGAACGACAGCCATGAGTGCTACTCAAAAAAGGCAGTATTGCTGTCAGGCAATTTTCTCGGTGTTCAATTCTTGGCAAAGTTCTGAGCAAAACAAAATATAATCTTCCCTTGATATACATGGTAGTTGTAAATTCATGGAAAATTAAATGTGTATTAAAACTGGGCAGCAAAATATGTACCTTGGAGTTGGGTTTTAGCCTTAGGTAATTATAAATAGGTTTACCTACATGAAAGCCTGGCAGGACATTCAAAAGCCATGTGGGATGCTGCATGAGTCTTTACTGTGTGGGACTGTCCTGTGAACAGAGGATGTCTCTCATCCCTGGCTCCATCCCTATTGTGACATCCAAAAAATGCTGCCAGGAATTTTCAAAGCACTCTGAAGGGAGCGATGTTACCTCTATTGAGAATGATTGATCCAACCCACCTGTTCAAAACTGCCCTGCACTCTGATCACCTCTCAGGCAGAACATCTCCTCTGACCTTGCAACCCCCAAGTAAAGGGTTTGAATAAGTGCCTATCTGTAAGATGTTGGCACACCCCAGATCCAAGGCCAAGGTAGAATGAAGGCAAAGGTCTCAGCCCTACCCAGCCCTCAAGTCTAATAGGTACGAGGCTACAAGAACAGGAGATTTAGTTGCACAGTGGAAATACCAAGGTTCCCTCTAGCCAATTAATTAGATTAAAAGGCAAAACCATCAACATTTCCTTACTTGGCTTATTCGCTGCATTATATCCTCATTTTCTCTTTAAAACCATTGAATTTAAGGGTTGACAGTAAATCTATCCCTCTGAATTCAGCATTTAAATGCGTCTCTAACACTTGGGTTAGAGAACACCCTTTCCTTTCCATCCCTTTGCCATTTCCCCTTACGCACATAACAAAATGCCCCAACTCCAGGCCCTCTTTCCCTGACCTAATTGCTAATCCCATCTCCCTACTGGTCTTCCAGTTGTAGTCCTTCCAAGCTCCAACCCTTGCTGCATTTCTACATAATCTACAGAGGCCCAGACTATTTTCAAATCCCCTTCATCCGGTTTACTCTGGGAAGGAAATCTGAGTGGTTGTCCCATCTTGTGTGACTTCAGTTGCGCCCTGACATCTCCATAGGTACTCCGATACTTTTTCCTCTTCGACATCTACCTTCTGTTTCCCTAAAGTGGGACCCCAGTTCACAGGGCTCTGTATTCCGCCCTCTGGGGCTTTTCTCTTGCTATCTACCTGAAATGACTTTTCTCCTTTCTTGCACCTTTCAGAACCAGCTTAAATATCTCCTCCTCCAAGAAGCTGTCTTAAATTCTCTCACCCGCTGAGTTTCTGCACCAATTTTACAATGAGACTGTTTTGCTTCAACTTTGAAAATAAAAGTCCTTTGGGGGTTCTTTCGAGTCTCCAATGGCACCTAGGAACTTGTCATAGTAGCATAATTATCTAACACATTCTTGTGGTTTTATGAATTCAAAAGAAAGTGATAGACTGATCCCATATTCAAAATATTTGGGGAGGAGGTCCCTAGCATCTCTTTCAAAATCACTTCCTTTCTTCTCAACGAAAGTAGAATTCCCTCAGGAAACCCAGCCGCCCCAGAATGATAGTCTCGCCTCTTTCAGTTACAACATTAGTGCATTGAAAGTAGAGATACAACTTCATGGTGGCTTTAAAAACATTAACTAAGACAATAATAAATTAACACAATAGTCAACTAATAGCACCGTGATGCTTTCATGTACGAATTGGAATGTGAACACTGAGATTTTCATTTCATGGTTGAAAAATACATGAGTTGACCCAAATACTAATTTCTGCATTTCCGTCATTTACATATCATGGGTCAGTAATCATTTCTTGCCTAAATAACTTTCCAAATGAAAAGCTGTAATATTGTAATGGTTTATCATATTTACAAACATCACATTGTTCTACCCCCTTGGTGCTTTAGATTCACAAACAAGCAGATTCCATTCTCTGAGAAGGCAGGAGCCGTGCCTGTGCAGAGTGGGTAAGTTCCCCGAGGAGAGATCCATTTGTTTTTTCCTTCCTAATGGTTGTGAGTCCAGAAACCTATACTCTGCTGGGACATCTTCCCGCCACCTCATTTCTCCTACGTGCAGTTTGGTCAGCAGGGGCTAGGGATGGGCTCTGCCTGTGTTTCAGTGATTGTTCTCTCTAGGGCCGAATCATCTAGGTGCTTTGAAAACGTCTTTTTCGGAGGCCAGAACTGCTGAGAGGGCTGAGTGTGATATTTGGGAAGGGTAATGCAACCTGATGTTTTTATTACAGTTTGGAACAACATCAGGTGAAATGTCCAAGGAGATTTTTTTCCCCGTCTTAACACTAGGATAATAAAAATCAGCACGTGACATAACTGGTCTTTCATTTAAGCCCCACCCTTGTCACTGGACTTCACAGTGTTCTGAGTTACCTGCTCCACCAGGGACCTCACTCTTGCCATTGGGCAATAGATACAGTTCTTAGAAATCTGTGTTTTTAAAGATTAATAGAGTTAGACCCAGAAATTAGATGATAAGCTGGTAGAACAACTATACCCTGCCCCAGCACGCTTGCTTTACACATCGGCCTCACTGTATAATTATAATTTGAGGTTAAATGTCAAGCCATCTGTGGGGACAGTCACCCTTTCTTCACACACACACATATACACTCTCAGCCCAAGATGCTCTCTAACCAATACTTCCTTTGTCGGGCTTCTATTGCTCCTATGTTGGCACAAACATTTAAAAGGAAACTAAAAAAAAAAAAAAAGGAGGGGGTTGAGGTCATTTATTAGACTCTCCTGTGAATTTGGTTTCAGGACTAGAAAGCAGTGCAGTAGTCGTGTGATTTATGAAATCCCTCCCGCTGCCGCTTTTCCTTATTTTTAAGGTGAAGTACAGGAAGAGAGTTAGCTAAGAGTTGACTGGTCACATTTCACACCATCGCCTGTGAGCCCGAGAATGGAGGGCATAAAAACAATAATGTAGACGGAGAGGTGGTGGGGAGGGATTTAACTGTTAATGGAAATTTCTCCTTCAGACCCTCTGGAAAAAAATGTTACCTTTTGGAAGATGGATCTCTCTTTTTTTCTTTTTTCTTTTCTCCCTATCCCCTGTGTTTTATAGAGGTTAAGGCTGTGTGTGTGTGTGTGTGTGTGTGTGTGTGTGTGTGTGTGTGTGTGTGTGTGTGTTTGAGGGTAACAGGCAGAAAAGGAGGGGACTGGAAAATGAGCGTTATCTTTCCAAAGTCCTTCTTCTCTAGCTGGTTACAGCTCTGTTTATGAAATGCCATAACAAAAGTGAGCTCACGCCTGTGTGCTTCTATCGTGCAAGGTTCCTGGGTGCCAGATGGGCACTTTGTGACTGTATGAGCATGGATTATTTCATTTCCTACATCTGGGACTCCAAATGGCTGCCCAGAATGCCACAAGAGAGAGACACTGCTTCTTAACTGTGCAATCTACCTTCACCAGGGAACCTCATGGAACAGAGGGGACTAGGCCAGCAGTCCCAAGCAAATTCTGAAAGTTCACACACACCAGGGCCATGGGTACACTTTTAGAATCAGAACAAAATAGTAATAAACAATAACCAATGATGTATGTCAGTTGCAGTTAAAAAAAAAAAAAGATGAAGGAAAGAACAGATTAAAAAATAAATAAATAAAGCCATAAGCATTTTCCTGTCTGGCCTAGGAAGCTGTTTTGGAAAGAACGTTTGTATTCCAGTTTTGAAATTCTGTTGTGACCTTCTAGTAGCAGACTTCTCAATATTGCCAGTGGTGTAGATAAGTGAACTGAAATGGTCTAAGGAATGCCGACATATTCCACAGCTTATTGGCCTTTTTATCATTTTATTTCGATTAATAGATAGGGTGTATTGCATGAAGTAGTAGTAAAAATGTTTGCTTTTCTCCAGTACTGTACCAGAATTGAGTGGACAGAGAGGCAGCACACTTACTACTGTTCAGATGAATCCAATAGACAGCAGCCATCCAAAGGGCAGGTTCCTGTTTTTAGGTTTCTTGTTGAAAATCCTCATCAGCACCTTCATTCCTCCCCCCTCAAAAACTGTTATTTAAATCACTCAATTTGTCCTCCAAGAAAAAAATTTTTTACAAGAATATGTGACTTAATGTTAAAAAAAAAAAAAAGCCTGACAGTTGACTTAACTGTTTTGCATAAGATATTTACAAACCACAGCAGATTAAAGGGGGGCTTTTATGCATTTTCACATCCTGCTTGGTTTAAAGCAGCAATTTTCTGCAAGGACAACAGAGAAAAAAATACACGCTTTACACTGCTTATATTAATTACATTTTTTCATTACCCGTCATGTTTTCTGCAGGCTTGTGTATTATTACTGCAAAATGTAATGAAATAGAAAAGGAAAAAAGAATGGACTTCTGGGAAATTTTCCAATTCTTGAAATGCAATGTTAATTGAGAGCTATTTTTAGGGCTGCACAGATAGTGCAGGACCCAGTGCCATCAGTACAAATGGGTCCAGTCCAGGTGCAGCTTCCCTGGTGACAGCCCAGGGCTCTGCCACTGGAGAGCTTGAAAATCTCTGTCTTTTTTTGGTGCCAAGTCTACCGAAGGGCATGGAAGGATTTCTACAGATGAGTTACCCACACAGGTAATAAAAGAAAAGTGAGGAGAGATGAATGTGGAGCCCTATAGAGCTTAGATCGCAGCGATGCTTGGTAGTGATTCCCAACCTCATCTTCAACTAATCAGTATTTAGGAAAAGGGTGACATATAATGAAATGCTTGCCGAGGTCCTTAAAATGAAGAATCCAAAAAGTGACCATAAGGTGTTTACAAACAAGACCTTTTGTCGGGAAACTTCTTCCTCCTCAGGAGAATTAAATGTTCTTAGTCTTGGGTATGTCTTGCCAAGAACTTGAGAGAACCAGAAACTTGATAGATTGGAGAAATATTGTTTCTTTTACTACCAAACTAAGTAGGCTATAGAACCTACTTCTCTTTGACTAATCGGAAGAGGTGACTCTCCAATCCATTGATGGCTTTCTGTATTACTTCTGTGCCCCGGAATCCTGTTTCCTGATGTGGTGTTGGAACCAACCTAGCAAACGATGGAAGACACATAGTAAACATGTTTACAGGAGCCATGAGTTCATTCAGGAAGTTCTCAGAATGGCTTTGAAGAATTCAGAAACTCTGGGCTCATTTGAAGCTCTCTTGGTGAGTGTTCTAGCCACCCCTAAACATTAATCTCTTGCAAATGCAGTCTATAAAAATATGCATATATATTTAAGCAACTGCTAAAACCACTAAGTTCCTATAATTCTTATTGTTGCTTCCACTTTCACAAAGTAAACTCAAATGTTCATAAAAGTCATCTAGCCAGAACTTGCTCTAGGCTATCAGACTTAGAAATCCAGTTATGAACAACATTTCACCCAGTTGTGAACCGTAGGAAAGAGCAAAGGGGAAACACTTTCCAGCCACTAGTCTCCTCTGAGCTATGAAATGAAGCAGATAACCTGCTTGGCCATCCCAGCTGCTCCAGGCCATCCTTCCAAGGGCTCAGTCAGTGCTGTGTGCTCACTCTGAAGTCAGCAGATCGCAATACTCCAGTGCAATGTTGTTATCAGAGGCAAGTTGGCTGTCTGCCTTGAGACTATTGCTTTAGCCCTGACTGACACATTCTTTAGGGTAAAGAATGTCATAAAAAGAGAAATTCCAACATTTTAGGAGTTTCTTTCAGTCACAAAGTTAATTACAAGAGCAAATTTGTAAAACTAGTAGTACATGGAGTGAGAAGGCAAAATGAAAATGGTCCATAAGAACCAAAAGTTTATAGCTGGGTAGAGAGAAGTATGAGTTTCCATTCCCCATTGCCTGGATTCAAATCAAAAAGATTAACCCAGATAGTTCCTGTCTAGCCTAGGCCACACTCAGTAGCATTTGAGGCTGGCCTAACTGGCTGGTATTTCTGGCCTACATCTCCTGCTCATCACAATGATGACAACAGGCGATCTTCAAAGCAGTCCCTGGTTTGCTCCAACCTACTCCCCTTCTTAATCACCTGCTGCTCCAGATTTTGCCCCTTTGGGCTTCTATGGTTATTTTAATTCTAACAGAGTTATATTTCTATTTCTCTTTGTATCAACTTCAAACAATAACTATTCAGTCCCTGCTATAAATAATATTTAGTTTCCTAATATTTTATCTGCTTCCCTCTTCCCAATTGCTAATACTTATAGCTTAGGTTCTCTTATTAGTTACATTTGTAGTATTAAATGAGATATCCAATGTCTATTTCTCATTTCAACAACTTCACATATGTTTGATAAGGATATTGCTGGCCCTGTCTTTCCTTCTTCTTCCCCGCCCCTCATTCCACATCCCAATATCTGTCAACTCTACTTACACATTTACGCTGTCAAAATTGATAGCATTTACGTTCTTTTCTGTAATCATAAGCCTTCTGTACATTTGTCTAGGGATCGACTCTAACAAATATTAATATATATCTTACAAACAGTCTTTATAAGATCATAACTATATATATATATATATATATATATATATATATATATATATATTTTTTTTTTTTTTCCCTCACTTGTGGACTAGCTGCTTTCTTTCCTGAGATATCCATCTGGCTCCTTCTGAACTTCTGTTCCCATCCAGAAAGCTTGTTCCTTAGCTGCTACCCAAATGTTATCAAGGGACTTTCTTCTCTGCCATTCTAAGTTAGAACTATTATTTCCTAGATTACATGCCTTCCTCCTTCACAATGTTTTCCAGTTTGCTGAAATTCACTCTCAATTTTCCTCAAAAATATAATCTACAATTTCTTACATGTTTGATATATTTTTCCCCTCTCTATTTGACTGGTGGTTTGGCTGGGTATAGAATTCTATGGTCAAAATTATTTTCCCTCAGAAATTTGAAGATACTGTTCCATTGTCTTTCAGCATTCAATGTTGCTGATAAAAAGTCAAAACCACTCTGATTTTCATTTTCCGGAAGATGACCTGTCTTTTTCTGTATTGATTCTCTTAGGAGTTTCTCTTTTTCTTTGGTGCTCTAAAGTTTCATAGATATGTGTCTAAGCATGAACAAAAACTGGTGCTAAGGCATTTTAATGAAAAGATCTACTCATTTTTGTCTTCCCTGATAGGAATTAGGAAACAGAAACCACATTTTGGTTTCTGAAACTCACATTTATATCAGGAAGAGATGAACTATTAATGTACATTAACATAATTTTCTTTTATCTGACAAACTGGATTTAGAGTATAAAGTTCAAATATTTATAACCAACTTAATAAATACATACTTAAGTTAATAAATACATATGTGCAATGCCAAAGTTACTAATATTACAGTTTTTTAAAAAACTCTCAAAGGCTATACAGTGAAAGTTACTCATTCCTCATTTATGAGGTAAAAGAGGCTAGATGAGAAGAGAAGAAAATGCTTAAATTTTTGACATTTCTTTATGTTTATCCAAAACCTGAAATTATCTAACTGCCTTTTAAAAGAATGATAAAAGCAATCAAAAAAGTTTAAGGAAGAGGGAAGTAAAGAAACATTTCCTTGGATAGATTTTGCATAAATACCTCATGAGATAGCAGAGGAACCTGGGTTATAGAACATATGGATCTAGAAGGGAATTCTGGCTCTGCCACTTTTTAGTTATGTGAGTCTTCAGAATATTATTTATACTCAATAAATGTTAATTTCCTTTATCACTCACCCCAATCTTTGTTGGTTCAACATCGAGGCTTGAGGAGTTATAAGTGTTCTGTATCCAGTGTGCCGAGATGAGGCACAAAGGATGGGTTTATAAATGTAGCAGAACGTTAAATTAAAAGTTTTGACTAATGCACCAAGATGCAATTGATGTTGCATTTCAAAAGTGCTAGACCCTATGCAGATTTTCCAAAAGGAGAAATATGGAAGAACCAATTGCATAATCTTTTAAATCTGTTATTCATGTTAAAGATATATAGGGCCCTGAGAGTGGAAATAAAGAATTTTGTGAAAAATATTTTAGAAAAGAGCTTTTGGGATTTTCCCATCTTCCTAAGGAAGCTCTGGAGATCTTAATGTGTTTCTCCTGCAGTTAGGGAACAAATAATCAGTACCTAGGTTATATCTGAAGAAGCTAAAATGGCCCTTGGAAGCAAGGTAATAAGTTGCATTTAAGAAGTAACTACTCACCAAGATTGGTGAACACTAAGAACTTGATGTAGTAGGCTCAGAGCCATTTAAAAAGAGATCTGATTAAGGAGTGCTCGATAGACTGAGGAGACATATAAGAATTGTCTCTTAGTTAAAATACAACTATCTTGATTTATTTCATGTTTATTTGCAAAATTTCCTTTTCAGTATATATTTCTCTACTGCCCAGAGTGAACTTTGTGAATCTCTATTCGCAATATATCTGCAACAGTTCTACATCATTATCGAATTAAAAATAGTAACATATTTATTCTATGTGCCAAGCACTGTTCTCAGTGCTTCATACCTATTAACTTCACAAGAGCCCTAGAAAATAGACATTTTTTATGCTATCCCCATAATGAAACAGAGGCACACAGAGGCTAAGTTGCCCACAGTTTAGCTAGGAAATGGCAGATCTAAGGTTCAAGCCTGGTGATCCAGCTCCAAGGCCTGAACTCTTAAGCAATATAACGCCCTCTCTTTAAAGGCTTTGGAAGAACATTCCTAAGAAACAAGCTCCCTTCCTTCTATTTTCGGCCCATCTGGAATTTTTTTTTTATCATTCCAACTAATTTTTTCAAGGCTTCGGAAGAGTTTGTGTTGATTTGGAGAGTTCCTACAAGAGAAATAAAAAGCAAATTTCAAAACTCATAGAATGATTTTTCAAAATGAAACTTGCATAGGAATAGAAAAAAGAAGGAAATAAACAAGTAAATACGGTACTTGGCGTTCAAAACTGACCATTCATCGAGATGCATCAACATCACCCAACTTAAGTTTGATGAGTTCGATATTTTCAGAACTAGTAGAACTTCTTGTGACCTGTATAATTGAGCAGAACGTCTTGGTTAAGATGGGCCTGGGGCTGGATCTTAGCTCTCAAGGCTAAATTTCTTCATTCCATAGTTCTTCTAGGTCACTGTCAAAACCACTGGTAATTTTACACTGCAGTGATCTGTGCCTTTTCCTGGCCTGAGGATAAATAGAAAACTTAACAGTTCTGAGAGCTGTTGACACCCTGTACTCAGAAACACAATCAGAAAATGTTAAAGGAAAGCCTTGAAAGATGCGAATGAAGGATGTGGACATTCACACATGGAAACTCCCCGCACGATGTCAGCTTTGCTCCCCAGCTCTGTAGCCAAAACAATGAACAGGACAGAGGGGGTGTAGGGACGCGCACCCCAGGCTTTAATAGAACACAGTAAGGAATGAGCACTCCAGCAAAGCTTTGAATGACCATTTGCTGCTAAACAGAGGATTCTAGGGTGCTCAGGAGAGGGGTAACAATTATATCGAGATGCCTGTGGGAGGATTGGGAAAATCCAGTTCTTCCCCAGCCATTGTCAAATGTAGTTGATCGCTCTCCTACTTGACAAACACACCCTGATACATTTTTAAATCGTTTTCCTCATTAAGTATATAGCCACCAAATCTAAGCTCATAACTTAAAGAAAAAGGAAGTGGAGATGCATTTTTCTGAACCCTACAATTGGATACTTGGTTTGACAACAGGACAGCATGTTCGAACTGAGAACGATTAAGGTACCTTATGACCTCTGTCAGGAAAAGTTAAAAGGGGAGAGGAAGGTGTAGCTGGAGGTAGAGAGAAAGTGAACTCTGAATCCTTGCTTTGAAACATGCACTAGACAGAAACAAGAGGGCTCAGACCTAGATGTCAATCCTGCCCTTGGTCTCATTTGAATAGCCTCAGCAATAGCCCTGAGTCTTCTTCCCTGAATACCATAAAAGATGTTTTTAGTTTTTCCTCCACAAATACAAGAGTCTCATAATGTTTCCCTAATTCGCCAGGGATAGTTATAGACAGCTTCATTCTCGATTTAATTACTATTCACTCAATATAAATGGCTTTCGCTCTTTCATTCACTTGCTTATTCACTCAATATTATATACCAAGCGCTCGCCTAGGTACAGGATATTCTCAGATAATTAAGCCATTGTCTTAGTAAGTGGAAAAATGAAAGATGTTTAATGTTTATATGTGAAGACAATAATAGAGATATATGCATGATGTAGTGACTGCAGAAAGGACAGGGTGATTAAATAGAGGTAAAGGGATTTTAGACCCAGAGTATTCTGGTAAATAATGACAGAGAAGAACAGGAAGGGTCTAAGGTGTTTCGCTCATTAAAATAAGAATCTAGGACTTTGTGCGTCCTTGCCTGAGCCTTCATCCTGCTGTCGACATGTGTTTTAGAGGCCTTCCTCCAAGTCCTTAGAGTCAGATGCTACCTGAGTCTCAGAAATAGGAAAATGGTCTGTTTAAGCTATTTTGCAGAGTTAAATAAACCAACAGTGGGACTATGGCCTTTGGCAAGTCCTTGGCTCAGGTGCAAGGGAACAACTTGCTTAAGTGGAGAACAATTCACCTGCCTAGGAGTCCATCCTGAAGGTGAGAGGTTACGAGGGAGCATTGCTGGGCTTGGCAGTGGGCAGGCTGAACTCTGCTCCACCTCAAGCAGAGCCATGGAGAGGGTTCTCCTGCAGCAGCTGAAAAGGGATGATTAAGAGGCAGCATAAGTCTCGTGGAGCCTGTCCTAGCATTATGCTTTCTGAAGATAATAATGATGAACAAAATGACGAATGAGCTATGATATTCCTATAAAAACCCTCCTGTCCTCTCTTGCCTTCTTTTCTTCTCCTATTCTCTTTCCTGTCTCCAAATCAATTTCTCTAACTCTCTGATGATTCAAACCCCTTTTCCTATAAAGACAACCTGAAAATGTCCAACACATCGGCTCCTGAGCCACCTGAAGCCTGTCTCCCTTACTAATGATGACGCCGAGGCCCATCTCAGCTGACACAAGCCATTTTTACATTGAGTATTTGATGGTTCTGTGTGTTTGTGCCGATGATTGTTAGCTCTTTTGGTTCATTGGTGTTGGAAATAAATCACATCTAACCTCTTTTGTACTAAAATTAACTGTCTCCTTGGACTGATTATCTTGCCCTTGGTCTCTGTGGAGTTGCACCCACAGGATCTCCAACGTGCCTGGCAGCCCGAGCAGTTTGCTAAAGTTTCATGTGAGGGAAGTCTGGCTGGCTTTCCCAGGCTCTAGTCAAGAGGGCTTGGCTTCTCCTAAAAACAGCAGAAATGCTTTAGCAAAGTTCAGAACCAAAGCAGGAAACAGAACCCCTCTCACATGTATGTGAAGCAAAGACTCTGAGGGGACAGGAAGCCAGAGCATTTTGAATATATCCATCTGCCTAGTTACCGAGTGAGTTTAGTTTTCTCAACAATATATTATAATTCCCCTTGGAACTTGTCAGAATATTTTTTTTCTGGTAAAACTCTTTTTTGAAGAAGAAGAAGAAAGAGCACAATTCAAGGACAAACTAGAAAAAATAAATAAATCTTATCATTTTTAAATCTGGTAAACAGATATGAGGCTTTGCCAAAATGTAAAGCGTAAGCAAAGATTATTTTTCAGAGGGTAGAAAGGGTGATCCACAAAGAGAGGAAAAAAATAGTTTGAAGGTAGAAAGGGTGATCCACAAAGAGAGGAAAAAAATAGTTTGATGGCCTCGACAGGGAAGGATATGGGATAGGAGTGGTGTCAAGTGACAGGCAGTAGATCTATCCCTAATTTCAAGTGCTGACTCTAACTAAACTAAACCAATGTGCACTGTTTAACTCTTAAAGTAGTCACTCGCCTTTACAGAGGCAAGGATGACCATATATTGGCCTGAAATTGTTTCCTCCCCAAGACGATGCTCTGCCAACCTCTTGGACTTCTCCCTAATTCATTCCCTAGCTATTTCTGCACTTCCTTGATTCTAAAAGTAGACTCTCAAATTGATTTCAATATAATCAAAACCACAAAACCATTAAAAAACTTAAAAACTTGTTTCTCTTCCTGATTTCCTGATTCCTACTAATAGAAGCACCATTCTGCTTCACATATATGCTTAAGACCTGAACAACAAACATCACCCCACAATCCTGTGCAGCACTCTAATTCAATAGTCTCTATCATGACCCTCTCCTGCCATAAACACTATCAATGCCTCTTCTTCAGCTCTTACATGACAATGCTCCAATTGCTTCTTTATGATTCCACAGTTTAGCCAGACATTAAGGGGCCTCTCACCATAAGCCAGCCTCACACTCCTGAAGGAAGCCTCAGATCCAGCCAGGCCTGTCTCTCAAAGGCATCTAGCTTTTACCTTCAAGTCTCTGTTCATGTGTGCCCTACAGCTTGAATGCTCCATCCTTCCCTCTGTGTATTTAAACCCTTCTAATTTATCAGAGTTTAGCTCAAGACCCATCTATCTATGAAGTTTTGAGTCACCCAAGTTCATGATAGTCTCTCCCTCCTCCACTGAGCCTCTATGGTAATTAAAGTCTACACTATGCATTTGGCACTTATCATTTATTCTCTTATATTATCATTAATCCAGCAAACATTTTTGAGCACCTACTAATTCACCTATGATAGGCTCTCTGTGATATTTGCTAATCGTTGTGGGTTAATAAGAGATAGAAAGAATGGAGGAGAAGGGAAGATGAGCAGAATAAGCAAGTCCAAGAGCAGAAATCTTTAAATAAAAGAGATGTGAAGATGTCCAACACCATAGGAAAAAAGGCCAGTTATTAAGTTATTGTCTCTCAGCTCCAAGCCACCCTTTTATTCTCTGCTTTGTGATGTCGTACTGGGACTCTGCAAACATCATCCTTGCTTTCCCAATTGACTTCCTGAAGAGCCTTGTTAACAGGGAGTGCTAGAGGAAGACAAAGGAGGAAACACAGATCTGTTTCTTCCTATCTGCTACCTGTTGTTTCCTGTGGGTTTCTTGTCTGTTTGTGGTTCCCATGAACATCACCCTAGCAATAATTCTTCCTCATCAGTGGTAGCATTTTCTGAATCCAGTTTGAAGTTTTTTCAAACCATAGAACCAACATCTCTGCATCTACCTTCCCCCATCCTGAGACACCTCTACATGCCAGCCAACATGTACTTCCCTTCTCAGAGTCTGGGTCCCAGTCTTTTGCTAATGCAGAGACACCAACACCAGGCAAGTATCATCTTCTCCTTAAAGGTCTGACTTTCACCTCCATGGAGCTCCTCCTTTAACCTTCTAATCTTTAATAATTACAACTTCTTTTTTTTGTTCTCTCAGCCCTAAGGGTGATAATGCCTCTTATTCTTATGGTATTTTAGAGTCTCATTTGTACGCTTGCAGTGACCCAGGTAACACTTATACTAAACTCAATTCCATAACTGGTATGGGTTCTAGCTTCTGACTAGTACAGAAGAACTAGTTTAGGGGCATAGATTAAAATAGTACAAAGTGGCATCACTGAATCAAATATTCAGACAACCCAAAAAAAAGGAAGGAAAGGGAATGAGACGAATGAAATTCAGAGGGGACAAACTAAATCCAACTCTATCACTAATTACATTAAATGTTAATGGATTAAACTTCCCAATTAAATGCAGAAATTGTCAAAATTGATTTTTAAAATGTAAGATTCTATAATATTCAGTCTATAAGAGATATACTTTTAATACGATAACACACAGATTAAAAATAAGTGGATAAAAATATATAGGATGAACAGTAAGCATAGAAAAGCTGGAGGGGTTCTATTAATAACAGAAAAAGTAAACTTCAAGGCAAAAAGTATATCGAAGATAGACATGAGCATTTTATAATGATTAAAGAGTAAATTCATCAGAAAGATGTAATAATCATAAATTTATATGTGCATAATAACAGAATTTAAAAATAGATTAAACAAAAATTGAAAGAATTAAAGGGAGAAATATATGAATCACAATTGTAGTGGGAGATTTAAACACCCCTCTCTCAACAATTCATAAAAGAACAAGAAAAAAAGAACTATAAGCATACCTCAGTATTCTCTGGGTTCATTTCCAGACCACCACAATAAAGTGAGTTACATGATGTTTTTTTTGTTTCCCAGTGCATATAAAAGTTATGTTTACACTATACTGTAGTCTATTAAGTGTGTAATAGCATTATGTCTAAAAAAGACAGAAAAAGTTGAAAATCACATGATATCACTTATATGTGGGATATAAACCTAAAAGCAACAAATGAACAGGACAAACAAACAGAAGCTCATGGACATGGACTATAGACTAGTGGTTACCAGAGGGTAGGGGTGGGAGAGGAGGGGAGTGGTAGATGGGGTAAAGGGGGTCTAATGTGTGGTGACAGAAAAAAATCTAACTATGGGAGGTGAACACAGTATAAATATATATATGCCTTATTGTTAAAGTGTACAGCTGAAACTTATTGGATTTAGTTAAACAATGTCACAAGAAAGAAAGAAAAGAAAGAAAGAAAGAAAGAAAGAAAGAAAGAAAGAAAGAGTCAATAAATATTTAGTTACAAAACAAAAGTACATACTTTAATTAAAAAATACTTTATTGCTATAAAATATTTATATCACAGATCACTATAAGAAATATAATAATAAAAAAGTTTGAAATATTGCAAGAATTACCAAAATGTGACAGAGACAAAAAGTGAGCAAATGCTGTTGGAAAAATGGCACCAATAGACTTGCTCAGTGCTGGGTTGCCACAACCCTTCAATTTGTCAAAAAAAAAAAATGCAATATCTGTGAAATGTAATAAAGTGAAGTGTAATAAAAGGAAGTATACCTGTATATACATAGAAGATTTAGTAACACTATCGACGTGACCTAATTGATATTTATATATATTTATACAATTCATCATCCAACAATTTCAATTGCAGTTATATATTCACTAAGGTAGTACATATGTTAGACCATAAAACAAGTCCAAAAAATTTAAAAGAATTAAAAACCATAAAAACAGCAGAGCATTAAATAACCAACATGTAATTTGAACTCAGCCCTAGAAGTTAAAACAATGACAACACTACCAACACCAACATTACCAACCAAACCTCCCCCCAAAAAATTTACACCAAACTTTTATTACTGTGAAAGTTCAGAATACCTGGGCTATAGTGGGATATAGAATTAAGGAACAGGTCACAAAATGCTCGCAGCTGGAGAAAATTAGGCTCCTTTTAACAAAGCTAACCCAATTGGCATCAGACTAATCAACAGCAGAACCAGATGTCGGAAGAGTGGAGCAGTGTCCCCAAAACTTTAGGTGACAATAATTTTCTATCTAGAATTCTATTCCCAGCCTGTCAGTCATGTGGAATTAGAATGAAGACATTTTTAGACATGCAAGAACTAAAACATTATAATGCTTTAGAAAGTTATTGGAAAGTATATGTCAACAAAACAAGAAATACATTTTAAAAAAGGGGGAGGACATAAAATTTAAAAAAATAGATCAGAAAAGAGGCTAACGTATCATATAATGACATCTGATCTATGTAATCTTCCAGAAAGATTGAATCAGGAGAGGAAAATTTCTGGGAGAAATTTTCTAGAAAATTTGGAGCTACTTTACATGAGACCAGGGACAAAATTTTTTATTCATAGTAGAGATATTGGGGCTTTGGAAAGTTAATCATTAAGTATATAGAAAGAGACACACACACACACAAAAATGAAGCAATTGTCATTTCCAGGAGAAATAAAGGGCAAGAAAAGGAAAGAAACACAGCTGTAATGCACTATTTGGCTCAACATTGAGCCGATAAACATTTAGTTTATTTACATGTGCATAATAAACTAAAATTGTTTTATTTAAACAAATATGTGGAAGGGGAAAGAAGAAACACAGTTTTTATCTACTATGGCAAAAATACAATAAAATATTCCTAAAATTTACCAGTCAAGAAACAAGCATATTATTTAGATTAAATGAGTTAGTAGCACTTAGAACAATGACTGTTACATGGTAAGCCGTGTCAGCTATTATTAGAAATATGAAGTTAAATATCAGGAGAAAGAGCTAGAAGATTTGAGAGTGGTTGTCTTCTGGGCATAAGATTCAGAGTGAGAAGGCAAATTAATCTAGTTCATTACAAGCTGTTTAGTATTACAAGACTTTAAAAATAATATACATGTATTGCTTTTATAGAAATAAAAATTAAATTAATAATAAAACAGCTATATTATAGAATAAACTATAAACATAAAAATGTTAAAGCATTGTAAATAAGGGAGTAAAAACTAATTTATAAGTACAGTGAATGTAAATTTTAGGAAACAAAGTATGTATTGTTAAAAAAAAAGGTATATTAAGCTCTTTCATACACTGTTGAGTTAAAAAATAAAAATTAGTCATGCTCAAAAACAAGAAACATATTCCATAAACAAGCAAACAAAACAAAAACCTAAAACAACAAACAGGTCTCCCTAAAAAGAGATATTGAAAATAAGAGAAACAGATGGAAAATCAAGATGTTAAATGAAAACTAAGCTGATTATCCAGTGCGCAACATGATTGTAAATCACTCATATGAAGATAGTAGTCAGGATAATGCTTTACAGTCATTAATGGCTTCTAAAATATCTCCACCCACCAGCCCAAAATTATAGTTGAAAAGAAGTCACCAGCCCATAAACAGAGGTAAACACTGAGTTCTTATATTAGAACTAGAACCCAACTCTACACTGCATTCAGGGAAAGGACCTAGAATTGTTGCCAGGTAATAGACCCAAACAATTCACAAGTGTAAGCTTTGATCAGCGACAGGTTGTAGGCCTAGAGCAGAAGCTGCCATGAAAACATCTCCACATGGTGGATATCAGGTCCCAAGAAAATGAAAAGATGAATTTACAAACAGAATTAATTTGAGAGACATAGAGCATAGAGAAATTATTAAAAAGCTCCAACATGTATCTCATTATAATAGTTTCATAAGAATAGACTAGAGAGAATGGGGAAGGGGCAGTATAGAAAGATATTAACTTGGAATTTTTTAGAAGTGAAGTCATGAGATCTGAGTCTGAGAGAGACCATCAAGTACCAAAGAGGCAAATTTTTAAAAATGCACATCTAGATACATCATAGAAAAAGTGCACAATATCAAAATAAAAGAGAACTTAAAAGAATCAGAGGTAAAAGCGAGACAACTTATAAGGGAATGACAATCATATAGACAGCAGACCTCATTAGCAACAATGACTATAAAAAGTCTATGCAATGATTTTTGAAGCCTCAAGGAAAAACACTGAGTTTGGAATTCCATACAAACTACCATTCAACAGGTGAGATTCAAGAAATTAATGACCACAAGCTCTTTCTTAAAAAAAAAAAAAAAAAAAGACTGAAAGATATATTAGATAAGGGAAAAAAAAATTAACCTTGAAGGAAGAAGCAGATGTGTGGAAAAAAAATTTTGTAAAGCATGTTAGTAAATCTAAATAAGTATTGTTGTAAATAATAATACCAATAATACTGGTATTTATAAACAAAGTTTAATTCTAAAACTAGATAATTCTAATATAAGATCAGTGGAAGATTATTCAGATGAAAGTTAAAGCTTCTAGGAGGAGAATGATAGAGACACTGACTAACTTTAAGCTTTGATGGAAAAATGTAAATTTGAATATATATGTTAAAGTCTAGGAAAATTTATTAAAAGAATAGAAATAGAAAGCATAAGTTCCAACCAACAGAAGAGAAAGAAATAAAGAAAACTCGATCAACCCACAAAGGAAGACAGAAACCAGAAAAAGATAAAAAGCATGGTAAACAGAAAACATAAAATGAAGTAGCAGAAATAAATCTTAATAAATGTAGATTAAACTGTAATTATATTTTAAAAAATGGGTAGAAAAAGTCTCTCTTAGACAGGGTAGAACTAGTAAGAAATACACCTGAAAACCATTGGAGGAAAACTGAGGGACTTTCTGGTTAGAGATCGTCAATTTTCTTACTAAAATTTAGTAAAGAGAGTGAGGGGAGCAGGAGTAGGGTTGATACTTGAGCGCTGCAGTGATCTTGTCAAAGCTTTTGGGTCAAAAGTAGTAGAAATCCATTAAGGGTAGCGACAATAAAAGGCAATCTATTTAAATGATACAGAAACAAACTGTCAAAAGAAAATCTGCTTGGCCAATGATCAATAAGAGATTGGCTCACTGGGGTTCAGTATCAGATGTCCACCTTTTCCAAACATCTGTGTCAGGGTTGGGGGGTACATGCTGAAAAATACAGCCAAACAGAGGACAGTTCCCAGTGCACTAGGCATGCCCACCAACCCTGTCTCCAACAAATAAGCATAGCCTGAAACTGTGTATCAGGAAGGAATGAGAAAGGCAGTCTATTAGAGTTGAGGAAAAGGCCAAGACTAAGAACCCAGGGTAAAACCAGATACTGTAAACAATAAGTAGAATGATTAGCCAAGGCTGTTCATTTTCTCCAGGAAGTGAAGGGAATGGATGAAGCTGAAGGTGTGAGTAAAGGGGATTATCGAGGTTGGTAACAGAAGCGCTCATGGGATTCTGACAAGGCAGATAGGAAGTAAAGGAGTTCGAAAGGGCTTAGGACTGAGACGGTGGGAAGGATCGAGTAATGGATGTCTCACTGAGGCTTGGTGGGAGGGAAAGAAAAGGACGAGGATAAAGGATGGTGAATCTAAATGGCACTGCCGGAAGCTTCAGGGTCAGCCTAGTTCTGGCTGTAACAGGATGCGATGGAGTGAAACTCGTTAGAGTTGTTAGAGCCGAGGAAGCCAAAGAGCTGTGAGTCATCCGTGAGGACAGCAGACCAGGCGATGAGGGGCTGCTGAGGGCGGGGTGCCAGGGCTCTCAGTGAACCTGACAGCTGAGAGGTAGGTGGGGGGTGGGGAGATGATAATGAAGAGACCATGAAAGCGGTGAGGAGAACCAGAAGAACACCAACACAAACCCAGTTCCTGGGCCCACGACACATGCTAATGAGAATTAACAGCTCACCTAAAATTTACCTATGGTTCCTGTCACTTTTAGGGTGAAATTCTAATCCCTCAGCACATAAGACCTTTGTAATCCTTCATTTCTACCTCATCTCCCACCACCTTCCCTTCAGGCCCTTCACTCTTCTGCTGAACTATTTTTTCCATCTGCTCATACTGATTCCTCAACCTGGAAATTCCTTTCCCTACATCTTTATCAATTGATTCCTACTTAGTTTTCAAAGCTAAGCTTAAGAGCATCTCCTCTGGAAAACTCTTTGAGTGAGTTCCCAGTCTAAGTTGAATGTCTCTCTCACCCCAGTCTGCTCCCGCTGTACGTTAGGAGCCTGTCACTACTGTAAAGTTTTAAAGAGTAGAGGCTGCAGCTTACATATTCTGGTGTCCCCAATACGAAGTAGGGTTTCTAGTATATAATAGACTCTCGATACATACTTTTTAAGTAGATCCATGCATTTCAGGGGATTTGAAAGAAATTGCATCTTAATGTTCCACTAAGGTAAGGAAATCAACAAAATAACAAATATCAACAAATATCTCCAAATGACATTCAACAGAATGGAAACTCAATAAGGTGCCATTCAAATAGTGAGGAGGGTAGTGAGCAGAGGAAGGATGGGCTACTGAGAAGGATATTACATTGACTGATGAGACGGGGATGAAACAAGACAAAAGAGAGCTCTCTAGACATGTTTGAACCATGCGTGTGATTCTGGGTCACAGGGATAAGAAAGACAAGGAACTGAAAGGCCACCAACATTTGGCTGTCCGCTATACGTTATTTCATGTCATCTGCGCAACAGACCTGTGAGATGGAAATTTATATCCCCATTGTACTGGAAAGCCAGCAACGAGGTTCATAATGTAGTTTAAGTAGAAAGTCATAGTAAATCTGTGGAATTTCCTTCCCAGATGTAGTGAGATCAGCTGATTGTGTCAGGCTCAAGCAGTAAGTTCATACAAAGTCCTACAAAAGCAAAGGACCCTGCTTTTAGGTTCTGCATATGCCCTATACCACCTAGCATGTGTTGTAGACTTGTTAGGACTCAATAGGTATTTGTTTATTGAATGGATAAATAAATGAATCAACATATAAGTGAATAAATGAACGAACAAACAAATGAGTCAGTGAATGAATGCAAATGAACCGTATTAAGTGTAAGAGTCTGACATTCTAAGTATTTGACAAGCATTGTTTTATTTAACCCTCATAATAGGCATGATTATCCTCCTTAACTGAGGCTAAGAAAGTTTAAGAAATCTACCCAAGGTCACACAGCTTAGAAGTGACAGCAAAAATTTCCCCAGGACTTTCTGTCCCAGAACCTCCACTCTTAACTACTCTGTTGCGTTGCCTCTCAATGAATGGATTCCTCTGAATTGATGGAATCCTCTGGAAATCTCAGCTTCCTCATATGAAGATAGATAGTCCCTGGTGTTCCAGCCCTATGAGGGGGAGAGGGCTGGGGAGAAGCACAAAACATGAGGAGTTGAAGGGGATTAGTTCAAAATGTAGCAAATCTACAAATACATTGGCTTCATTTTTAGATATTTGTCCAACAGGGGTGGAACAACTTGAATTAGTGTAACAGGACAAAAGGAATTAAGTTGGCTTGGTCACAAGATTTTTACAGGATGACACTGATGGTATTACTATCCAGCTTCAAAGATTTGGAAAGATGTTCCTGCTACCACTGGAGAATAGAAACCTGTTTTTCATCAGCGAGGCTGGCCTGACAAATTAAGTCTGTGGAGTCATTAGATTAAGATAAGAACTTATCTTCTAGGCTGACATTTATTCAGGAGTTTTTATACCGCTCAGCTAGTAATTAGTGCTGTTGAATTTTTAACACTGCTTTGTCCAGTCATTCAAAAATTCAAGAGGTGTATTGCATCTCCTGTGTATGTTTTTGGTTATTAAAAATACAGGAGGAATACTTCTGAATTGCTTTAGAAGGTTCGAATAATTCTTCCAAAAGTTGTTCTGTGGTGAAACATACAGCTTAATGATTTATTTACAGAAGAAGGGAGCAGTTCTCCCAAATTGATAAATGTGGAATAAGGAGTTGCCTTTTACTATAGGATCTATAATTTATTTCAGGGCATACATATTATAGGTTTATTATGTTCTAGTAGAATCATTAAAACTATGGTCACATACAATAATGGTTTCCTGCTGTTTCACACCCCCAATTCAACAAACATACTATAGATTCAGTGAACAGCTCAGAGTTGTAGGGGTTTTTTAGTTTCTTTCCTATGGCTGATTTGACCGTGAAAGTCGTATTTTTCCGGTTTTCTTGTAGTTATAATAACAACTTGATTGCTATAGAATAAACTAATACATTAAGCCTCCACAAGTGTCTCGGCAGTCTGTCAAACAAACAATGCTCACATTCTTAAATGTTAGGTTTGTAAAATTGCAAGTTCTTTGTTGAAATACTAATTAGTAATCAGATTGGTAAGACCCCCTGTTTTAAGAAAGTTCATCACTTGGTTAAAGTTACATCCTGTTAATATTGCTATCACATCATTTATTTTGTCCTAAGTGTGGACATCTCTCATCACTCAACATATCATACCTGCCACTTTTTAAAAAATGTGGCAGAGAGAATTCCACAGGGACAAGTGAAAGTGTTTGACTCTACAAATTCACCTTAACAACACCCAACCGAAAGCCTCAAAGAAAACTCTACCTACTTCAGAGACCCAGGTTGGAAGATGGGTTCTCTTTCATTAAAATTGGACCCATGTGGTTTTTTGTAGTTAACAAGCTTAAGTTAAGTCACTCGTTAATCAGCCTTTGTGTGCAATGGGTATAGCGCCTCTTGTCATGTGCACTCACTGCCAGAGGTGAACTGTCTCAGAAAGCATTTGAAAATCTCCATACTTGTTATGGCACACAATTATCCTTTCCCCACACTCCAAGTAAATTCAAACATACTCTTGGCATCCCTGGAATGCAGTGCAGTGAGAAGTTGGACCATTTCAACAAGTCATTGAACCACTATTTCCTTAACAGAAAAAAAAGAAGTTTTCTCAGGATTATCTTTAAATATACCAACCAGGATCCTAAATCTCAAATCTGTGATCTGATCCTCAAAGTGGAAGCGGAAGAAGCCTGAGGACAGAAAAAAGATGTGATTGAAGAAGAGACCACTGAACTTAGATTCATCTGAGGAATATGTAGAATTTATTTTAAATAGTAATATAGAAACTCTGAAATTATATGATTATACTTTGTCATAGGATAGAGGCCAATGTATATTTGTTTAATAAATGAATGAATGAGTTAATTAATAGAGAAAGTAGCATGGGATACAGGGATTTAGCATCAGACACTGGGATTTAGCATTAGACACACCCCAGTTCAATTCCAGCTCTGCCACATATCTGCTTGGTGCCCTTGAAAAATACTTGAACCTCTCTGAACCTACTTCTTGATTAATCAATGAAGCATAACTACGCCCATAAGGTTGTTGTTAAATGAACAAAAACCTACATAAGCACATGATAGGCACTCAAAAAACATGTTTTCATTTCTTTTCCTCCCAGTATTTTTTTTTTTTAATTCTCTGGTTCCACAGACATTAAATTGTAAAAAATATTACCATCCAGCTTTCAAATTTGTGTATTACCAACTACCACCAACACATTCGGTATGTGTTATTATTATCTTTTAATGTGTAATGATAAAAGAAGAGTCGAGGAAAAAGCATAAAGCTTCCCTTCCAATTCCCCATGGGTAATCAGGCCAGGGGAAGGTAGGCGTCATTCCGTGTGTTTACAATGTACTCCATCTCAGTACTCAGCCTTCGTTAACTCATCCACCCCCACCCCTGGCTTTCTGAAGAGCAACATGTAATTAGAGCACTAACGAGGTCATTTAGCAGAAACCATGGGTAGGGAGTAATGAATGTGCTATCAGGCTCGGAGAACAGCTTGGGCAAAAATCCAAACAGTCCATGTTCAACTCTGATGAGCCAACCTAAACTTGGAAAACAGAGCTTGGAAAAAGGTTAATAATAGGTCACTAAAAATTAAAGCCCTCTCTCTGGAGAGACCAAGAGCAAAGTTTTGAGTGTGACTCTTCAGGAGCTGGTCTGTGCAGGTAGTAGGCTTGGCATGAGGAGAAGCCAGGTGGTACCTGGTACTTGGCAAAATGTCTTGGGTTCTTCAGCACCGTTCTCGGGGGTCTGTAGACTACAAAATCTGGAAGGGACTTTAGAAGGTCACCTGATTCCATCTCCCCATTTTACAGATGAGCATTCCAGAGAACTGGATTGGTGTGAGCGGCCATTTAGAAACACAGCCAGACTTAGAACCAAGACAAGCAGGGCAGTGTTTCACTAGCCCGTGCTGTCTCCTTGCCTTTGAGGATGACATTTAGGTGACCATTTGGACAGTGTACGTAGATGGGACTTTAAGTGGGTCCAGTTTTACTTGTACACTTGTAGAGTATTAAGTCCTAGAAGAATAAACCCATCCACTCACCAGTTTGCATTGGGATTTTGCGCTCTCAGTTGAGTCTCAACTGTAGCATTGCTGTGGCTTTCAACTGTATAGAAAAGGAAGCAGAGGAAGAAACCAAAAAGAACCAAAGACCTCCAAACCCTTGCTCAAGCTATGCCCACCGCATCCTCCACCTCCCAGCTCAAGGAGTTATTGTCCTAATCTACACAAGCACCTAGCATTGCCAGTGAGTAGGTTAGATAATAGGCTACAAACTGTGCTACTCTTCTTTCCAGTTTTTAGATATCAGAAGGAATAAAATAATAAATTACTACAATGGCATTTTTTGTCATTGTGATTTTTACTTAATAGATCTTAAAAATATATGACTATGATCATATAGAAAGTTCTATGAAGATTTTATAATATTACAAAAGGACTTCCATAGTCAAAAAGGTAAGGAACCTCTGTTCCAGACTTTTGCTCCAGATATTTGAAGTGTACCCTATTTAAAAAAAAAAAGGTTTTTTAAAACCTGTTTTAAATGTTCATAAGTAGAGAAAGAAAGAACTCAGTCACTATCAGTACTTGAAGTGTTAAGTACTATAGTATTAAAATTCATTGGGTGGATTTTTGTCCCAAGGATCCTTTTCATTTCAACAAGCATTTATTAAGCACCTACCACATATGCAACACTACAGAGCAGTCAGGAAGAACAAGATAGAGCATACGATCTGTTTTGAGAAACTTACCATTCACTTAGGCAGGCCCAACATACCTACAAAGATAGTGAAGAACAGTTAAAAAGAAATGTATGAAAAATCCTAGAAGTTTCTTCCTTTTTAATATATTTTTGTCTTTCATTTAAAATGGTAACTGAAGAGTAAGGTTTTGCAGTGGCCTTTGGAACTAGGAGTCATTTATTTGCTCTTTTGATGTGTGTATGAGCCTCACTGGGGGTCCTTTTCCTTAAAACAGCCCCTACAAACAACTGGGTTCCCCCAAGAACTATCCCCCAGGAGCCAAGTTTTCTCTAAGGGACCTGTTCCTGTTTCCTGGGCATGCTATATTCCTCATATCCAGATCCTATACACAGTGCGCCCACCCCCACCCCCCAACTTTGTCCTCCAGGAGCTGATAGGAAGCAGAAAGAAAATCTGCCTGACACGGAGTGGTAAGTCTCAGGAGCATGGTACCATGCCAAAAATAATGCGATGGCGATAACCATGTCTTGGGGGGTGGGGGCCTGGGAGGGCTGTTCCCATTCCCTTAACACAGTCTTCCTTGTTTGACTTTGAAAACAACGTCACGATAAGAGTAAGCTCGTCAAAGCTCTAGATTACTAACTAATTCAGGTCTCACTATAAAACAGTGTAGAACAAAGTTTCATGGCCACAGATGCTGCCCAGTTGTTTAAAACTAAGGGCTGACCAAGAAATTTTCCTCTCCACCGCCCCTCCTCATTGTGGGAGAAACAGGTCAGAATCTGATGATGTTCCGGTAGTACGAGAGACAGCTTGCTGGGTTGGAGCCCAGTCTTTGAGGATAGATGGCCTCTGGTTCAAATTCTAGCTTAGAAACTTCAGAGCTGCGTGGCCTTATGCAAGTTGCTTAACCTCTCCGAACTCCAGTCTCCTCACTGAAAAATAGAGATGCTAATGATATATATCTTATAGTATCACTGTGAAGACTAAATGAGACAAAAGATGTCAAGACATCTGAGACATAATAGGTATACTCAGTGAATTTTAGTTTTGCTTTTGGAGCAAAATTCAAATCTTTTTTCCTTTAGGAGAGAAAAATAAAACAAGCCACCTTGTCAGGATGCAACAGCTGCTTGCATCAAATGTAACCACATCAGGGGAGAGTGCCACCCATCCTCAGAGTCAAATGTACTTATAGATGTAGCAATTTACATCTTGTCAAATGTTCCCTAACATTTTGCAAAAATCCCCAAATGTCAAATTAGTGAGTAATCTGTACAGTGCTACAGATCTTGTTATCCTCTGACTGATTCATAACATATTTTGGGTGTCCCAGACATCAGTCCAAGTAAATGTTAGTAAATAAGAAACATCACATCTCCCCTCACAAGGCTCTGAAATCAGTACCATCTTTCACTTGCAAAGAAAGAATATGAACCTTGTGGGCCAGAGAGTGCCTCATATTTCTTAAAGTTGAGTCAGCTGTCACCAATAGTATAGATCTAGCACTGACCATATGCCCAGTTCTGAGACAGGCTGGAGGTGGGGGCAGGAGCGCAGGCATAAGGTTCTAAATCTCAGTCACTAACGCCATACTAGCCACTTGGCTTCCTATACATTGCGCTACTTAATCTTCTCAAAAGTCCTTTTTATTTGTTTAACAATTAGTGAAATAGTACTTGCTATGTGTGTGCTTCCCTGAGGGACTACTTCTTGGGAAAACCCCTCCATACAAGAGGATTATAATTGCTTTACAGTCCTCAGAACAACCCAATGAGGAAGGCACCATCACAAACTCGGTTTTACGGATTAGGAAACTGAGGCTCAGGGAGGTGAAGTGGCTTCCCTAAGGCCACATAGCAAGTGGCAGAGTAAAGGTAGGAATCCAGAAACTCCAGCTCCAGAGTCTGTACTATTAATCATTAAATACTGTCTTCTAAGGTGGATACCATGATTATGCCATTTTACGGTTAAGGAAACCGGGGCTTGGAGAGATGCATTAATACTGCCCATGATATCATACAGCTGGGTGGTGATAGAGCCAGAGTTTAAAATAAACTCTGTGTTTATTTTAATATAAGCCTCCCCTAGACCGGTGTGTTATATAACTTATACAAAGGTTAAAAAGAAGTCTTGGCTTAAGTCGTTTCTACTTTTGTTAGCCATGCATCAAAAAAGATAGAAACCTTTGAAGGACCATAAGCAATAAACACCCAAAGGTCCCACTCTTATACTTTCATTAATATTACAATAAATTAGTAGTCGTGCTCCAACACATGGCTCTCAATACCTGAATGAGAGTCACGTGTCTCAAAACAGGGCTGAGTAATGCCTCTATGTTTTGCTATTGGTTTGTTGTTGTTGTTGTTGTTTTCAGTTTTTCTGACTTAAAGAAAATTGAGACAAACCCAAGCTGTTAAAGCGGCAAGACATATATTTATATGCTTTCTTTATAATATGTGTCTAAATGTTGTCTTTTTCACCGTTAACTTTTCAAAAACTGTTAAGAAGAAGAGCAACAAGATGCCATCGGGGGACAGGAGAGGGAGGGTGGGAGGGAGGTGGCAGGCACAAATCAGAGTGATTTTCACAAGAACTTTCCTATCCTGCTCTGGTTCCTCTTTGTCTTCCAGATCTTGGCATGGACAGGTGCTCAGTGGTGGCAGGACTAAAGTTTTTGAAGACAACAGAAGTAAGAGTCTCAGTTTTACATGTTGTTGTTAGATAAGGACTCTAATGCATCTAATATTCTTGGAAAAGAACTAGATTTAGTACCTAGAAAATACTACAAGCTAGGTAAATTTAACTGTCCATTCGTGCACATCGGGCGCAAGCATAAAGTAATCTTCTGGTTCATTGTTTTCTCCTTCAAGAAAGGGCCCCTACATTCTCATCCTCTCTCCCCCTCAGTGTCCATTAACACTGGAAGCAGCCAGAGAGTATATAATTAAGATGGAAGGAGCAAAAGAGATTGTTTCACCTTAGGCCCTGGAACCTAGTCTCCATCTCTGGTTCACAACATAAAGGTCAGAGAAGTCTGCTTTCCATCCACCCATCCTCTGCACCACCCTGGACTCCACACTCATTACCTCATCCACCTATAGTTAATCTCTAAGCCCTATTTCTTATAACCTCAACCACTCTCAAACCCAGGTAAATTTCTCCATTCCCACTGCTCCTGCCCTGCTCTAAGTCACCATTGTCTCTCCCCTGATTACTGCCATAAGCCTAGCTTGTCTTCCTACTTCTACTAATCTTGCCCACTTTAATCACCATCCACACGGCAGCAAAAGTGGAAATTTGAATGTGTCATCACAAACCCACTGCTTCAGGATTAAGTCCAATCCTGAAGCAGTCTACAAGGTTTTATAGCAACCTGGCCCCTGTCTTCCCTTCTGGCTCATTTCTCATACCCTTGAATCCTGTGTCTATCTGTACTCAGTGTTCACAGATCCTCAAGCACAAGCTATACTTCTTCCTCACCTCACTTTCCTATTTCCTATGTCTTTTTGTTTTAACTAAATTTATTGGGGTGACATTGGTTAATAAAACTATATAGATTTCATGTGTACAATTCAATAATATGTCATATGTATATTATATTGTGTGTTCGTCACCCAAACTTAAATTTCCTTTTGTCACCATATATTTGACCCCCTTGACCCTTATTCTGTAGTTGCCTCCTTAGCACGGTAGGTCATGCATCAGTCTCATAATCTGAAGGTCCCATGTAGCTTTCAGTTCGTGCTTAGCTGTTGCCTGGTCCTCCAGGCCCACTCACCTCCCTCTGCAGCTCCACAGCCCAACCTTGTTCAGTAGCCAGTATGGTCAATATGTGTTGAAACCCTTTCTTAGAAACCATTAAATGGATGAATGACACGCATAACCTTTTAAAAACATAAATCTCATAAATCACTCACTCACATCACATCATTCCACTCCTAAAATCTCTTCAATTTGTACGTAGAATAAAACTGAAATGCCTTACCACTTACAAGATCCTACTAAATCTGGCCCCTGCCTACCCCTCCAACCTCCTCTCATACAATGCTCTCTCTTATTAGCTTTGTTCCAATCACGATGACCTTTTTCTACTCCCCAGAACACACCCACATTGTTCCAGCCTCAGGGCCTTTGTTCTTGCTGTGCCCTCTACCTGGAACACTCTTAGATCAGCTCTGCATTTTGCTCAGGTTTCAGCTCAAACTCACCTCATCACAGAATCCTTTCTCGACCTGCAATCTAAGCAATACCTCCAATATGTTCTATTGTCTTCATAGGAAACACCGTTATCTAAAATCATCTTGTTCCTTTCTTTACCAAATTGTTCCCTATGCCTTCTCAACTCAAATGTAAGCTCCATAACAGCAGGACTATTCTACCTTTTTAAAACTGCTTTTCTAGTACTTAGGACAGTGTTTGACACTAGCAGGTGCTCACCAAATATTTGTCAAATGAATGAACGAATGAGAAAAGATAAGGAGGGAAGTTGGAGGACTAAAAGAGCAAGTGAATGACTTTACAATTATATTGCCACCGTTGCTTTGTGCATGAATTTCTTGTAGAAATGATAAGAGAAAGGCACTGTCATACCCCTACACTAATATCTTGAGCACGGACATTATGATTCTTAATAGATAGAAGCACAGAGGTGAGAACCACAAAATCTTTAAAACTCGATCGTAGTCCAATTCATTCACGTGGTGATAGAGGGAAGGTCCAGAGCGATGAAATGACTGACATTTCATCGGTAGCCAAGGGCAGGCCAGGAGACAACTTGGATACCCAGTCCAGTTGCTGATTGCTCATTTTGCTGCTCTCTCTCCTATTTATTTAACAGCAATACATGAAAAAGCCTGGAACAACTATATCTGTTTGATTTCTGGGTCTGCTAGTAAGTAAGTCCTAAGTAAGTCTTTTTTCTACATTCCGGTTACTATTATTGCATGACAAATCACCCCCAAAACTTAGTGACTTAAAACATCAATGATATATTATTATCTCTTCTGGTTTCTGTGGACTAGGAATTTTGGAATGATTTGGCTGGACTTGGAGTCTCTCCTGCAGCTGCACACAGATAGTGGCTGGAGCTAGCCAGGTCT